>NC_062539.1:6603441-6633441 GCF_022655615.1 Tachysurus fulvidraco | reverse complement strand
TAGTTGGGGTAGTAGCTGGGGTAGAAGTTGGGGCTTGTTTCAGTAAGAAAATCAAAGGACGCAATGTCTGTAATTGAAGGTAATTGTGTTAAAATTGACTGTTTACTTATGAAGTTCAGTTGTTTTCTAGAAGTAGAAGCTACAGTAAAAACCTTTTGAGGTCATTAAGTGAAGGTACTCCTCTATCTTGCTTGGTCCAAAGTGACATGAACTCATGAACCTGACATCGTAATTACGACTTTCCAACTTGTAAATATGAACTTCTATGAAGGACCTGAATGCAAACTAACACAAACTAACAGTCATAGCCATTTTTCCTTCCTTCGGCTGATCCCTGTTCGGTGTCGCCACAGCGATCACACGGTCCGCATATTAGATTTGACACCGGTTTTATGCCGGATGCCGTTCCTGTCGCGACCCTCCCATTTTTATCCGGGCTCAGGACCGGATAACTAACAGTCATAACAATATTACGTCTAAACCACTACCACTACCACTAAGCACCACCAAATCCCAGATCACCAAGCTGCTACTCCTGGGCCCCTAAGCAAGGCCCTAACCCCATAATTGCTCAGCTGTATAAATGATATAATGGATAAGAGCGTCTGCCAAATGCTTTAAGTGCTGCACTGTCTATATGAAGTAGACACATTGTGTATTGCACCAGATAGACTCTAGTCAGTAATTATACCTCTACGCACTTACCTATTGGCACGGTGTACCTATTAAACAAGCCACACTGTGTATATAAGCTTGTATATACAGTACAGTATGTATGACGATTTACTATACCTACAGTACCTAAGCAGCAGTTTCTCACAGCACTGCTAGCATTTGCACACTTTCACGCACACCTGCACTTCCTAAATGACCTCTTTATCACATTTGCGGCCCGGATCTATATAAAACCCGGGAAAGCATTGTATCTTCCGAGCGGTGTGTATATGCCGTCACCATGCCGCTGTTTCAATGTACTAATATGTTTAGATTTGATAAGTGTTCATTTGCAACTCTTTCCAAGATAAATAACCCAGTGATGAGAGTGCTATTCACGGGTCCCAGCATGCATGCTGACTCCACGTGCGTGAATGCACTCTTACAGCTCTTCGGATAGGGAGGAGAGAGAGAGAGAGAGAGAGAGAGAGAGAGAGAGAGAGAGAGAGAGAGAGAGAGGGATGAAGGAAAATGAGCGAGCTGCCACTAGTCTATTCAAGAAAGCAAGAAAGCAGCAGCTCAGAGGTGGAGCTCATGCGCTAAAACTTAAAAAAAGGACGAAAGGATGTAACCGAGTATGAACACATGATTTGGAATGAACAGATGTTTTCTATAAATACCGATACGAATAGAAGGTGCGCTAATCGATATTGTACTGATTTAGAAAGCTTGCCAGAAATCTGGTTGGATAAAGAGCACACTTATTAACACTCATTCATTCATGCTGGTTAGAGTTGAGGTTATTTATATTACGCTATTATTGTAAGTCACTTAAGACTTAAATCTCAACACAGATGCAGTTTATTCATTAGATTTTACACCATACCCTGTATAAGTACGATCCCAAGACGGATTCCAAGGAAGCGTGCATTCAGAGAGCGAGAATGCTGAAACATCTAATCTAGAGATGGGACGTCTGTTCTAGAAATCAGAGCTTTTACAGTTCTGGTGAGTGTTGCACTTGAATAAATAGAGTAAACATGATAGAAGAAAACATTAGACAGGAACAAAGAAAAATCAGAACAAATGGGTGTCTAGTGTAGAGATGGACTTGAAAATGAAAGGCTTTATTATTGTATGCCTTATGAGACGTGCGTTGTATTGAACGTTATGACGTGTGGAGTGTGGAAAGTGGAATTTCTTTCCTGCACCGTCCCAGAAACTAAAAACAGAATCCCAAACAGTAGGTGCCAAACCACGACGCGGCCTATCAAACTACTGTAAAGCAGCTCGCGTTGGAAGGGAAAGGGGTGGGAAAGGTTTAAATATTCATAGCGCACAATTCGGAAAGAGAGCTCTTCATCTCCGATCCTTTTCATCCCTCTAACCCTTCCTCCACCATCATACTTTTTCCTTTTCCTCAACTCCCTAAGCAACTGCCACATCTGCCACCACACTTCAAAAATGGACGAAGTTGTTTCTAATTCAAGTGGCTGTGCCAAAGACTAGCGCTGTGGGAATGTCTGGAGCGCTTTCACGCCATGTCGGGATTTTAATAATTCTGAGTTTCCGTCACGTAAGACGAGTTTTCGTGTCTGTCCAAATTGTAATTAGAAATAAGTACGTACTTACAATAATACAGTGGTTCGTTTTTTTGGGGGATTTTCAAGAAGTGTTGTGTATCAGTCTACATAAACATCACACCGTAATCCAAAGGATATTAACTAGTGATGTTTTTATAAAAATGTAAAAAAAAAAAAAAAGTAGTCTAATCTCAATTTTTTTGTTTATTAAACACAACCACAAGCTAATTTTTTAAAAAAAAGAATAACATTTTGATGCAAATGTAAATGCGCACACGTTATATTTGATCAAATTAAAAAAGTGCAAAACTCATGGCACCCTACTACACTATGTCACTCTCTCTTAGGAAAATCGCACTGCAAAATTGCATTTCAAATGCATGTCTTCTCTATTTGAACTTAGGAATTTTCAATTCTTCCCTTCTTTTCTTGTTCCCTGTAAGATATTTTTTTGCATTCAGAAAATCTCCTACAACTCGAGGGATCCATGCCACGGACGAATAACTCAAACTGAGAATAAAGGAAAATTTTGGCCAGTATAAATTATATTCCTAATAAAGTGACCGGTGAGTTGAACATTTGAAGAAAAAAGAAACTACAGAAGGTCTGGCTCCAAACTTATCAAAGTCTCCTGCAAATGTTTCTATTAAAAAATATCCTCTCTTAATAATATTGGTGGATATATAACCACTGAACAAAGCTTCTTTGACAGCCATTGTGTGGCAAAAAAAGATAAGGCGACTTCATTCCCTGCTCAGCCTGAAACCCCAGGTTCTGAATCCTAATGTGACGAGCAGAGTGTGTGCGTCAAGGGAGCGAGCTCCGTTTAGTTACAGCCTTGGCCACGCGCTAATATGAATTGACGAGCTGAAGCAGTGAAGAGGAGGATGCAGGGGGAATAGGGCAGGATGGCCCTTTTCAGAGTGCCAGTCATATATCATTGGGTGTGACAGCATGACAACAGGCCTCGCGAGGGAGGATGAACGCTTCAGAACGAAGGATGAAGAAAGAAGAAGATGGACTGTGAACGCTGGCAGATCAGGCAGGTTTGGCCCAGATCTGAGGAGATCACCGTGACCAAGATGGTACTGTGGAACTAAAGTGGGAAAGGAAAAGGTTTAAATGGAGGCAACTAAATATGTAGCGAATAGGATTGTGAAGTATGTACAGAACTATAAGCAGATATTTTAACATATAACGATATATTTTAATATTCAAGACATGAATCTGTAGGGTTCTGTAAGACCTGAAAATTCATGTGTAACCCTGTATGTGTGTGTGCACTCAATTTCAAAGTCCTTCATCCTCAGCATGTGTGGGCAACGAGGGCAAAGGAAGAAAAGCCATCAAAAGGCTTCAAAGCTTCGCTAATGGACCACCTCCACTCGTTCTGAACTGCACATGCTGTTCAAATTCAATACACGGACCATAAGGCCAAGACCGATACGTTTCTGACTTTAACTAACACCCCGTTCACAAATATATCATTTAAGAAAAACATAGTTTTACCAATTTGTTTTTTAAATAAAACCAAACCACATAAACCTCATATTTTTTTTTTACACTATTTCCATCCACGCAATTTTAAAAACGGTTTGAATACACAGACACGTCATAAGCTGTTAGCACACGCCGCTGCTGAATTCTGACCTGTTGATCCATTTCCCTTATTTATCTGACGCATTTATTAACTTTTATTTAATGCGGACAATCTGATATGTTCAAGGTTTTATTATAGCATCTCTCTCTCAGGGATTTGCCTGGTAGACAATCTACATAACATCACAGCCTCACTTTCCCACAATCCCTCTGCACTACACCTCACCTTTATTTTTTGTTTTCATACGCTCAGTTCTGTCAGTCTGTGATGTTACTAAACCTTCACTGAATCTAAGATTAGCTTTGACTTGTCTATAGTGGGTTTTTTTCGGCTTTGTCTTTGCCTATGCCTTAGAACTCAGTCTGTACCTCGATTTGACTGCAGCCCGTTTTTGACATACTCTTCGATCGAGTCTGACACATAATATAAGATTAATAATAAACAGCATGTACTGCAACATCAATGGGCGGTGTGTCAGGTGTCAGCACTGGGGAAAACCAACAGTCAGTAGGTTTTCCCCTACAGGAAAGTCTTCAGAACTTTCTTGGCAATAAGACAAACATCATCATTTTTCATCTTATTAACTTAAGAAGGAGAAAAAAGAGATGCTGGTGAAGGAATGAGGGAAAACGTTATTCTGGACCTTCCCTTAACATTAAATTGTTAAAATGTATTGCAGTTTATTCTTTCAAGTCGTGGCCTAATGGTTAGAGAGTCTGACTCGTAATCCTAAGGTTGTGGGCTCGAGTCTCGGGCCGGCCACGACCGAGGTGCCCTTGAGCAAGGCACCAAACCCCCCAACTGCTCCCCGGGCGCCACAGCATAAATGGCTGCCCACTGCTCCGGGTGTGTGTTCACAGTGTGTGTGTGTGTGTGTGTGTGTTCACTGCTGTGTGTGTGCACTTTGGATGGGTTAAATGCAGAGAACGAATTCTGAGTATGTGTCACCGTACTTAGCCGTATGTCACGTCAATTCACTCACTAATAAATTTATCTAGCTAATAAGAGAAATAAAGCACTCCAGATTGTGCCGTTATTGGAAAATAGTCTTCAGTCAGACGTCTCTCAACCTTAACCTCTGTCTGTCTTCGATCAGCATTTCCTTATTACTTTATATGTCAAACACTTTAATAAAAAGTATGCAGAAAGACATCAACATGGATTCTGCTTGCAATTAAAACACAAAGGGTTCACCCTGGTTTTATCCATCATCTCTGTTTTGTACCATTTTGTGTTTTTTTTTTTTTACCAGATTCAGGAACAGTACATCAATACAATAATTGAAATTATACAACATACACATTAGTAAAGGAGAAAAAAACTAAATGCAAGCTATCAGCTTGGTCAGGCATAAAAGTCTGAAGATATTCATAATCAACAAAACCACAACGGACAGCTGCAGGTCGGCGCTGCTGATGTCACTGTTTTCGATATTTTACTACATCCACATGAAAACAATGAAAACATGACATTTCTCCATAAGACATACTTTCAGTTACCCAAAATCCAGATCATGTAGATGGGCTTATTATCAAGCGACAAAATTCATTGAAATGATTAAAAATAGAAATGATTACAATCGTTTGGATTTTCAAGCCAGCTGAAATAATTGGAAACAAAAAAAAAGTTCAAGGCCCTAAAAATTTAGTGTGTGCTTGGTGACTTCAGAGTAAACCACCTTACCCTCTCATCAAAATCCCTCTCGCGCTCTGGTTTCCTGCGAGGACGAGAACTGCTGAGTAGAGACAGGAAGGCAGATGCTCAAAAGAGCACGCTTAATTGGTTCCATCTCCAAATGTTTTTCTCCAATTAGAGGGCTCGAGTGGGTCTCGCGTATACTAGGGATTTGATAGCTCATTTACCACAGCCATCTCCACAGACACACTCCCCATTCCCCACCTCAATTAATGACAGACGGAGAACAAAGAGCGGAAAGACAACTACATTCTTCACATCAAAAAAAGTGGTACGTCCATCATGGGCTAAAATATATTAAAAAAAATTGCTACTCTACTGATTAAATGTAATGTCATTATTTTCTTATAAACATAATATACAGACATACATAACGTGAATGACATCGAGTGTCACATCAGGTTTTTTTGTCTTGGATAGATCCTCTTAAATCTGATTGGTTGTTTAATCCTCCTTAATACCGGCTCCGGTAGTAGTTCAGGCCGCAAAGCAAATCAGAGTTTTGTGTTAAAGCTTTCATCTGGTTCTATAATGCAAACTAACTAAAAGTGACTTGTACGGCCATGCTGCAAACAACCTAATCTAATAATAAATTCTGTCCGTCAAAAATTCTATTTAACGAAGCAAAACATAAAATGGTTAACATGCAAATGCGTTCTGGAAGGAGACATGTATTTATGGATGGATTCTCCAGTGTCAGATCCTTGCAGATCCTCATGCAAGCCTTCATGACAGAGAACCTCTCATTTCTATGTCATTTCTATCACAAAGATGCCTTTTTGTCTTATTAACTTAAAAAAGTAGAAAAAAAAGAGAGGCATTTTGAAGAAAAGTCGAGATTCTATGAAGGTTGTGTCGACAACAACAACCTTAAATAATGAAGCCATGAAACGGGATTTAAAATAAAAACAAGGTACTTTAACAAATAGAAAAATAAATGACTTCACATAACAGTATAGTTGTTGTGTTTTAACTCAGATTATTTTGATACCTGGCAACCTTGCAAGTGCAGGAATAATTTGTGCAAAAATTATTTCTCAGAAAGAAAGAAAGAAAAAATAAGGTGAATTGAGAAATCGTTGAGTTGAAGAGTTAATACATTATATGTATTTTAAATCGAAATCAACAGCTTTAAATAATTCCTCAGGGGCCACATCTATAACAGGCTACCATGGTGCATCAATCCCTCACTTAACTAAACAAAACAACAGAGGCTCCATTTTCTAAGAAGGTTCAGAAAAGCTCAGCTCCTCCAACAGCACTTCTGAACTTCCTCTGCTGTACCACCGAGCCCTTACAGTGTGGGGCACGTGCTGCACCTCACAAGACATGAAGGGACTCCGGCACATCATCACCAAAACAGCACAAAGAGTCACCAGATCACAGCTTCTAACACTGCGAGATATGAACAGAACTCGCTTCGCTTGTCTAACTGATAACATCCCCCAAGACCCAATAAAACTCAGCATTTTCACCTGTCTGCCTTCTGGTAAACTCTACAAGACCCTGTATGCCCGTACAACTAATCTAAACAAAACACAATTCTTCCTACAGTAACTGACTGAGCCTCCTTCCTTCCTTCATTCATTCATTTCTTCCTTCCTTGTGACTGTCTATCTTTCCTTTCTTCCATTCATCCTACCTGACTGAGCCTCCTTTCTTCCTTCCGTCTGACCGTCCTACCGTCTGTCCTTCCTTCCTCAGAGGAAACCCCCAAAGTACACACACACACACACACACACACACACACACACACACACACACACACACACACACACACACACACACACAAAATGGAGGCAGGAATAAAACCCCCAGCCCCTGAGGTGTGAGGTAACTATGCTAACCACCATCGTACCCCCACCTTGTTTCATTTTTAAAGCTAAATAAGCATGTGCAGTGTACACATGAGGAATCTTGCATTTCAAAAAAAGTCGACAGTGAAAAAAACTTTTTTTGAAATATGGGATTGAGCTAGATTTAGCTGTGTTCGAGACACAATAATACCCATAATCCATCATTCTTGGAGAACATTCAGAAAGTCAGTAAATTCACTTTGACATTGGCACTGGCCAGAATACTCTGTACTCTGAAATGTAACTATAACTGGTGACATACAGTATGCAACCAACTTTGCACAGCATCATCTTTCAACACTGACAGTTTTAAGTGTGAAAACTCGGTCCCAAGAGAATCTCATATCGACTTTTGACAGCGTCACCTATTCTCCTTACCCCGGGTTGCGTGAAGCTCCATAAACTGCCATAAATCCTGACGTTCCACCCTCTGCATTGATTGGATCAATGAAGCCCCAAATCCTCTATTCATCCCAGAGAACAGTCATGCTCGGTAAATGTACACCAGCCTGTAACCACTGAGCTTTCCCAATTACCTACAGTGAATTATAGGGGTTGTAGTTAATCTTGCTCCATTCCTCAAGAGAATCCACCCCTCCTAATAATACCACCCAGGACTGCTGTGAGTCCCAGCACATATATTGCCTTCACGTGCCATGTAAATTCTTTAGGGGATTCATTACAAATAGCTGCAACTCTCTTTATAGTAGAGTTTTTTTAATAGCAGTGGTCTTTACATAGCAGCTCATCCTGTTTGCATCTCTCCTCTCTCACTAATTCACACCTCACCCAAAATATCTAGAGAAAGTGTGATAAGCCCACAGAGAGAAATGTGTGTGTGTGTGTGTGTGTGAGTGAGTGAGTGTGTGTGTGTGTGTGTGTGTGAGAGAGAGAGAGAGAGAGAGAGAGAGAGAGAGAGAGAGAGAGAGAGAGAGAGAGAGAGAGAGAGAGAGAGAGAAACATGCAGACTGTGATATGGCAGAAAGAGAGGCTTCAGAGTAAGGGATAAATCTGATACGGGGGTGTTATGAAAAAATATATATATACAAAAATACGTCACATAAATTTTTTTAAACTCTTTTATGATATAATTATGTGATTAGGTCAATAATATGTGGCAAACACGTGCTGGTGCTTTTCACAACAAACGTGGGATTTAAATTAAACAGGTACATTGACTATATGTAATTCCACGTTTTTTTGTTGTTATATTTAAAAAAAAAACTCTAATAAAATGTTAAGTAAAAAAAAAGTGTGAAAAATTCATGTAAAAAAAAACACATTTCATAAGTAAATTAGATAATAGTTAGTATGAGAAATGAACATATTGTGTAAAAGTGAACATAACAAAATAAATGAATATTTACACTGGAAAAATCAATTAATCATTTGTAAAATTCCCAAATTACATTAATTAGGAGAAATATTAATATTATGTGGAAAATGTCATGTGAATAAATAAATAAATAAGTCACAATGCACATGAAAATAAAAACAAATAGGAGAAATAGGCCTCTTGATTAGCTAGCAGTTTGCTAACTTCTCCTCCTTTATTTCCTAATCACTGGATCACTTTTGTCAGGTTTAACACATTGTTCTGAGTAGCGTTCATCCCTGTTATGCCAATGATAGACTAAAAATGAATATAAATGATTCATTTAAACACAATTTCAGCAAGTCCTTAGCCATCAGTGTTGATGCTAGTTAACCACATTCTGTGTACTTGCTAATTCTATTCTAAAAAAAAAAAGCCTCAAAACTGTTGTTACTCATTGAATAGCAACATGCTTTTATTGTAAGTAGAGATCCATCCTGTGCAAGGATTATACTGCAAATCTACCAAGTCTAGTTTAATAAACTAATAATTAAATCGTCTTCCTGAGTTGCACCTCAACTCAGAACTGAGAGCTGAAACTTCCTCCTACTCAAGCAGGAGTAAAACATCGCACCAGGCAGCCATTATTTTAGCCGTTTTAATAGACAGAGGCTGTTATGGTGAAATAATTAAACTCATTACGTGGCTGTTTTCTATAATTTTCTATAACCTCTTTCTCTCATCCCTCCCGTATCTGCAGTCTAGAGGCAGAAGGGGCAGCTTGGGTGCGAGCCGAGTCTATCATTATTTCTAATTACAGGCTCTCTCTGTCTGTGTTACCCTCTTTTAAACTGCAAATATCATTTCATCTGCCGGCTATTAAAACTGACGCGCAGACAGATGTGATGTCTGACGATGCTCTCGGACTGCAGCTGATGAATCGGATAAAGCGACATTACTGAGGGATGGATGGGTGTGCAGCCTTGTTTATACACACACACACACACACACACACACACACACACACACACACACACACACACACACACACACACACACACACACCATATGCATACACAAGCACAGTCCCTCAATGTATGTTTCTCCAGCCCAAGCGCTCCAGAAGCATCAAAGCAGAACAAATGTTGGCTAATTATATCCAAAATAATATGAGTGTATGCTGTGACCATGAAAAATTCTCTTTTGCTCCACTCAGCAAGACACCGTGTACACACACACACACACAAATGCACACACATGCATACACATACACTCATGTGCACATTTCTGGTTGGGGAATGAAACATGTAGTTACACCAAAAAGCTGCTTGATCACGTTAACATCAGCGCTAACAACGTCAGCCATCTGTCGTTCACGACTCAACCTCACCCTTCGATCTGGCACGATCTGCTCACAAATCACAACCATCACCCTAAGCACCGTAAGACTGACGTTGAGACCAGAGTGGACTCTTGTTACATCTCAGCCGTAAGAGCGCATCTCTCGCTAAAATGATATCAGATAACTTTGTATCTGAAATAGCTGCATCTCTCTGTCTCTCTCTCTCTCTCTCTCTCTCTTTCGTTCCATAAAGAGCCTGGCTGATGAATAGTTGTCTAGCGCATCAAGATGATGCAATCGTGTCGAAATCCATACCGGCGTGAGTTTTATTTACTCGTGAACCTGAAACTGAAGTGATTCCTCTCTAAAACACTGTCAGCGCTCTCCCTCAAGGTGCCTGCGTATGTACACGTCTCCTCCTTTATTCCTGTTCTATTGTTGTTGTTGATGAGTTGTTGCTCCAGTTTATGGCCTATTTACATGATCATAACACAGGAAACATACAACAACAAGGCATACGTTCATATGAGATGTGTTCTCGGTGCCTTCTCTGTATAAGCAGACTGAGCACTTTAACAGGAAAGTAGAGAGTGATCTGATTATTTTTCATTTGTTAAAGATCAAACAATTCAATCGGATGTATTTAGCCAGTGCAGTAGGCTATTTATATGGAAGTGGGGTGACATAAATAATGTACAATCGCAAAACTGGACGTTTACAGCTCCGCTTGAAGTCAGAAAAATCCTGTTTTGGCATGTTTATATTGTACGCTGACAGATGTTTGTGGAGTTAATGAAAGCACAAGATACTAAATGGAGGTCATGAAATTGTAATGAGTGTGTGGGATGTAGGCTATTTGAATTATGTTTAACAAATCTATTTTAGTGCTTTGTTGAATTCTACGTGCTCTATTGGTCCATGGGTTTGAAGAATAAACTGACCATACGATCATCTCTTCATCAGAGATGGTTGTTTCTAGAGACAAAAAAGCACTTTAGGTTACGAGGTTCTCTCTCGTTGTACTCTAAAGCAAAAGAAAAAATCTTTAGAAAAAAGGGCTATTTATTAATATTTTTTATCATTCGGTATAAATTGTATTGTGATGTATTGTGGATGAATCAAAGTATCAGAGAGTAGTGTTGCACCTACAGTAAGTAAGCAACTCATTCCAGTCAAGACTGCTTTAGAAAAACAAACATAGAATCAGGCATAGCTGAGTCAAGCCTTTTGTTTCAGGTTTAAAACATTTAACCCCAACCATCGGTGACTCTCATGGAAACTGTAAGTCTACAGATGTCTAAATCCCAAATACTGATGTGCACATTTTCAGTATTACGCTAATCCTCAATAGGTTTGCTAAATTAGGCCAATGAGTGGTAGAAAAGTGGTTTCTAATATCACATTGTGAACATCAGACCATTTATATAGAAACTCCACCCACACACGACAGCAGAAAATATAAAGCAATACATTTGTATCGGAACAATACAATACAAGTCAAGAAGTTTTTATTGTCATTTCAACCATATATAGCTGTTGCAGTACACGGTGAAATGAGACAACGTTTCTCCAGGATTATGGTGCTACTCTACATAAAACAAAGACAGAGCTATAAGGACTTAGTAAGTTAGTCCTAGATACATAAAATGCATCTGTGCAACGTGGTGGACAAAAGACAATACAAGTCATTACACAAAAGACAATACGCAAAAGCATTGCCGACCCGTGTACATACTGTATGTTCTATATTGCTTGTGCAGAAATACTGGAATGAACACATTAGTATTATAGCAGCAGTTACATGAGGTAGCGAAATCTATTGTGCAAAACAGCAATTGACTGAAATGTGCAAGACAGCATGTGCAAAGAGAAAAACAGTGTGCAGAAAAATCAATACCATTACATCGTGGTTATGGCTGTACAAAAATATGAAATATAAAAATAGGTCGTGTTGTTAACGCTTTTAACCAGAATGCCGGAGCTCCAGTTTGGAACGGAAATTCGACTTATTCACAAAAGTTTTTAAAATTGACATTTTCAATCAGTATAAAGAAATGAATGATTTTATCACCACCAGTCTGATATAAAATGAGTCAAGACTCTGTTGGCTTTCAGTGTGAGATGTGGTTTTTTTTCCTTCTGTTGGAACATTACACAGAATCTTAGTGGTTGAACATAACACCTGCGTATGAACAAGCACCTGGGGCGTCTCAGAGAGCAGAAATGGGTTCGATATCACCATTTACTTGGAAGATTTGACGCAAGGTAGGCAAGGTAACAACAGAAATACTTAGAAAAACTTCCACAAAGCACTGTGTCTACTTTCATAAGAGTTGTAGAATGTGACATGGCAAAGAGATTTAAGGCTGAATACTGTATAGACACAACGAAACAGGATCAAATTCCATGATCTGGCTTCTGATTTAATGTTAATTGGCTTTACATATTAGCAAGTGTTGGATCCAGAGTCTATCCTGGGAACTCGTCATGAGTTAGCGATGCTCATATAACACAAGGTACAATACACACTCCTTCACGCCTATGGTCAATTGAGTCTTACTAGCCGTATGTATGGGAGGTGAAAGAAAACCCGGAGTATCTGGAATCTCCAAACAAACAGTATCCTAAGCTCGGGATCAAACCTGGAAATCCTGAGAATGTAATGTGGCAACTCTTTCTTCATCTTCCTTCAGAGATTCTTTGATTGAGACTGTGTGTGGCACTGAGCATTGCTAGCACTTCCTCAAACTTGTGTTAAGTCGTGTCTCTTTCAATCCTTTCTGCCTTGCTTGCGTGTCACTTTCAATCAAAGCGTCAGAAAAAATGAAAATGTAACGTGAAGCTAATGTAAATTTCTTTGTCAGACCCCAAAGCAGTCACGCTGGCACCAATCAATTCGCCAGCGACATTTACATTTGATAAATATCCTGCTTTCTCGTCCACATACAGCCGATGCAAATCGCATCCGAGGAGGCAGACGTTTGATTGGCAACACTAAGGCAGAGGCGGGGCCCGCAGTCACCGCTGGCAAAAACCTTTCCCTGAGCGTTTCTATGACAACAATGCTTTAGGCCCTCGATCACCCTATCATACTTAATTTGGGCCTCGTTACCATGATGCTAAACATTTTTTTTCCGCCATGCTCATCTACGTCAATTTGTAAATGAAAGAGGTAGAGAACAAAAGGAAGAATTTTGAAAGAAGTGGTGATGAGAGAGAGAGAGACAGAGCGAGAGAGAGAGAGAGAGAGAGAGAGAGAGCAAGGCGATGGACGCGTTAATGAGGGTTTCTATCGCTCTTTCTGGCCTGATGGGCTTGATCCCTAATGGGTAGCAAATTGAAAATCAGAGGTCTCATTGGACCTGGAGTAAAACCTCACACACCACACAGAGAGATGCAAATACTCTGCTATTTCCAGCACATAAAAAAAACATCCTTCTCCAATCAGTGCTACATTAAAGACAAGCCACAGTGTTGTTAGTAATTGAAATTAAAATCAATTGAGTTTTCTTTTTTTTTCTCTCTCTACCAACCATTTGACTGTGAATGAATATTCTCTAATTAAAGTTGCTGCTCTTTTCAAAGACTGATATTGAGTTTGCACTTGTGCAGGCTTTTACTGATGAGCTCATTTCCAGCTCTACTGTGAGACAATAGATTTCTGCCCAATTGAAAGCACAGTTCAGCCATCACTTGTGCACACTTTATATACAGTACTATCAGAAGTGCTATCCTTCACAAAAGATCTACCACATGCTCACCATAATCATGGACGAATGGACTCTCTCAAGTTTTGCTTATTATATGTAGAAGAACTTGACGATGTGACAAAAATACATTTTGATTTCATGCTTCAGCGCTAATGAAGGACACGGTACCATCTGCCCCTTTAACTGAAAGCACTGAGAGAGGAAATGCAACGGATTACGACTGTACAATTAATTGTACTTCATTCAACATCATGGTTTTTGGTTTCATGGTTATAATTTACTAGAGTTCTTCCAAAGCGCTGTCTAATTCTCAAATTTCGAAAGTGTGGATTTATTTTATATAACAGCACGCCTCTAGATCCCTTATTGTTTCTATAGTAACAGCTCATTCACAGGAACTTGCAGGAACTAACCCTAGATGATACACAGCTATTTGTATTTGTATTGTAGTTAATGGAGGTAATGGAAGACGTTTAAGGCCTTTAATGTCTTGATCGTTTCCAAAAGACAAGGTTGTGCTTTCTGGCTTCTCAGTAATACCTGTAAAAGCTGTTTATTATTCTTTTTAATTTTGGTTCTTTTTTAATAGGTCATATACACGTTAAGAGGTAAAGGAAACAACTTGTTAAAGGTGCTGTTACATAAGAGATAACAGAAACAAACTGATGTCTCACATGAAAAAAAAAGGGACTCGTTTATTAACCCATTTTACTTTTAACGGAAATCAACTAATCGGATATTTTCAATTAGTAAAAACAAAAGAATTATTTTATGGCCATAAGTCTGATATTATATGAGTCAGACATTTCAGTCTGTTGGATAACTTTACACAGAAGTTTAGTGGTTGAGGATGACACCTATTTCAGAGCAGGTGTCTCGGAGCAGAAATGGGTTTGATTTCAACATTTACTTTAAAGATAGAAACATTGGTGTGAAAAAAACTTAAACTTAGGTTTTTTTTTTAGAACCTTGGAAATGTGGATATAGTATAGTATATATAGTATAATTAGCTTTTTATCGGGGGGCACGGTGGCTTAGTAGTTAGCACGTTCGCCTCACACCTCCATGGTTGGGGGTTCGATTCCCGTCTCCGCCTTGTGTGTGTGGAGTTTGCATGTTCTCCCCGTGCCTCGGGGGTTTCCTCCGGGTACTCCGGTTTCCTCCACCGGTCCAAAGACATGCATGGTAGGTTGATTGGCATCTCTGGAAAATTGTCCGTAGTGTGTGAGTGTGTGTGTGTGTGCCCTGCGATGGGTTGGCACTCCGTCCAGGGTCTATCCTGTCTTGATGCCCGATGACGCCTGAAATTTGCACAGGCTCCCTGTGACCCGAGGTAGTTCGGATAAGCGGTAGAAAATGAATGAATGAATTTTTTATCCTCTGCCAAAAAGTTAATACTTGTAATCTAAAATCGCAATAATATCAGAGAAATGGAAGACTACATCCAGGTGGTTCATGGGTTTGTTTTCCTTTAACATGGCAAAGTTTTCCCCATCGCATGTTCTTCCTTCCATAATTACCATCCACATAGTAAAGATGAAAGACGATGCAGAAACAGCGAGAACGAGAGACAGTATTTTGGGAGTTAATTGTAAAGTCAAACCCGAGACATTACATCATTTAAATTAGCTGAGAAACTAAGTTAATTAAAGCTTCAGTACATACGGAGTGTGAATACATACATTCTTTCTCACTTTTTTCTTTTTCCATGGATGTGTCTTGAGCTCAGGAAGCAAGGTCTCTCTTTGTTCCTCCCAACGAGACTCCTCTTGCAGCTCGTCTCTCCTTTATTTAAGCAGCTCGCCCCATCGGGGACCGCCGAACGTCGTGTTTAATGCGCATATCTAATCTTAGATTCACAATATTCCTCATGAAATCCTTCAAGCCGCACACAGGACGTGTAAATTGAACAGCAGTCTGTTTTTTGCACAGGCCATGTCCAATGGAGTACTGTAGGACTCTAGGTTCTAAAGTTTTTTTACAAAAGATCAAATCATATAAAAATCACATAGAAACTGTTCACTATTAATTCAGTCCATTCTACTGTTGTTTATTCAAGATGTGCTATTTTCAAAAAAAAAACAAAAAACACCAAGTGTTTTTATATAGTGGATTTGTTGTTTTTTTTTCAGGTTCAGGTATGAGTAATGCCACATGGATGCGTACGGTTTCAGAGCGGTGACCTATATTTACAATGAGCCGCAAGGCATAAAAGGCATAATCGGAGTGAATAATTCCGAGAACGTTTCACAGATGCCAAATACAGCATGGCTGAATGCTGGATATTTCAGTCATGCTTCAGGCCACGTTCCAAACCGAGCTTTAGTCTCCTGTGGCGAGCTGCGGATTGATCAAAGACGTCAACAAAAATAACTTAATATGTACGATGACTGGAAAACGCTTTGTACGTTGGAAATGAAGCAAATATATATATATATAATTTGGCAAGAATGTTTCACTGATATTATTTGGACCGCTGTTTGATTGAACAGAAAGGACACACAAGTCATTATTTATGCTAGACTAATAAAATTAATCCATAAACTTAGTAATGAAAGTGTAAAACAATTAAATAAAAAACAGAAAAAAACAGACAGACAGACAGACAGACAGACAGATAGATAGATAGATAGATAGATAGATAGATAGATAGATAGATAGATAGATAGATAGATAGATAGATAGATAGATAGATAGATAGATAGATAGATAGATAGATAGATAGATGCTGCAGTTAAGGAAAGAAAATATTCGAAAAGACACCCACACAACTATAGACAGAAGAGAGAGAGAGAGAGAGAGAGAGAGAGAGAGAGAGAGAGAGAGAGAGAGAGAGAGAGAGAGAGAGATCATTTCCAAGAGATGGTTTAGTTCAAGGCTGAATTGTTTAATCAAGTCAGATTACATTTGGCTCACTACATCCACTCTCAGAGGGGAAGTCACAAAGTGATCACCCAGATTTTGTGTGTGTGTGTGTGTGTGTGTGTGTGTGTGTGTGTGTGTGTGTGTGTGTGTGTGTGTGTGTGTGAGAGAGAGAGAGAGAGAGAGAGAGAGAGAGAGAGAGAGAGAGAGAGAGAGAGAGAGAGAGAGAGAGCCCACTCTCTTGGCCTTGTTTGAAGTCCGTTCTTGTGTTTGCCGTGTGTATGTGTTGTTTTACATCAAGCAGAAATGGCATTGTCATGCTGGATTTGGAAGCTAAGAGAGGAAGAGCGTATAGGTTACATAAGTGTCTAGACTTCAACGACAGTTCAAAGGATTCATTCCAGGAAAAGTTAATTAGCCTAGGAGTCGTTCTGGTGTACTTAGTGAATCTATCCCTCTCATTCATCTCCTTTCACATTGCGGGTCCAGAGCCCGTCTTCATTAGCGTTCGGTTCTCGGTTCCTTTGTGCTGGGATTTTCTCACTGGCCTTTACCGCATGCTATAAACACACTCCCCATAGCAGAAGTCACAGCACAAGCCATCTACACTATTTTCATCTTCTTAAGTTCATGTGCTATATTAAATGACAGGGAAAATCAACTGTATACCAACCAGAGTCCTCGGCTCTTTAATAATGTAGCATGGACAAAGGATGTGCATATGCATAAAATCAAATAAAGATTGAGGTTAAGATTGTGTTTAAAAATCAAATTAGTTAGGCTTGTTCATGAATAATGAATTCTTTTCTTTAAATGACTCACTAAAATAAATAAAATAAAAAAACCCTGCTATAGGATTGTATAACATTTGTATCTGTCTGTTTGGATTGTGTAGGTGAGTCAACAAATCATCTCATTACCAAAAGAAAGACTCTTTTCTGCTGAACAGAAGGCGACCTTGTTAAGCATGTTTGAAATGATTCGCCGACTCGGTGATTATCAGTTGTAGATTTTACAACTTGTAGATTTTATTTCACCTTGTTTTGAGGATTCATAAATCGTGTAAATTAATGAGTCAGTGAATCGATTCAGTCATGATTGACAAAATTCCCACCTGTTGCTCCCAGACATTTCAGTCACTGAGTTTTTTCTGGACTAATAAAATAATTCACAAAATATATGAAGACTATATGATTCACTTAGACAGACAGATTAAAAAAGTCACAAAAATTCTACATCGATAATCACTGAGTCGGTGAATCGTTTCGGCTCTGATCTGTTGTACGGTGTTTGAATCAGTGAAGCTTTTTCAGCATTAAAATGACTCACAGGGTCAATGACTTGCTTATACAATTCATGAAAGGTTAAGAACACACAGATACGAATATAATGAAATCCTACATAAAATCTGTATTTGATAATAAAGCCAGTGGCTAAGTCCGCAATGTCCTTTGTGCTCTTATCTGTTATATAGCAGACGAGTGTTTCAATCTGTGAATCTCGATGTCAGGGCTGAGGCTTTCTCTTCTCTCTTTCTGCAGATCACAGTTAGAACAGACAAATCCTTCCATCATGACTGAGATTCACTTCTCTCGCATTTTTCAGGTCAGTGTTTGAGTCAGTGATGCTTTCAATCACGAGTGAGATTGAGTCATCTCTCTTTCGGCCGATAGGTGTTTGTATCAGTGATAATGTATCTTTTGATTACTAAACTGAGATATTCTTTTCTTTTGCAATCTTTCTCCTGTGAGCATAATTGGCTTCTCTTTCTTTTAGCAAATCAGTGTATGAATCATTTGATTATTTTGATTCACTCTTGCATTCAGCTGGTCAGTGTCTGTGTGAGTGAATCTTTTGGTCAGGAACGATTCACTTGTCTCTAGTGAAACAGATCAGATGATTCGGTGAGTCAGTACTGTGTAGTTTCTTTCTTTCTTTCATATATTAAATTTAACATACCCCAAATTGTTTAATATCGGTTCCTATTTTCCAGTATGAATTGTTCAGCAGCTACAGTCAAATTAAATTGTAGTTAAGATAGTAGGGAATGTAAGACCTTGACCTGTCTTTAAACAAAGAGAGACAGAAAAAATCAGTGATGATAATGCAGAAGGGAGATAGTGGAAGAAGCAATTTTGTGTGTTTATGTGTGTGTGTGTGTGTGTGTGTGTGTGTGTGTGTGTGTGACCCAGATCTAGCAAAGCACATGTCTGGACTACTGTGATTTGCTGTGTATGTGTTTTATTTGTGTTCTCAGCACCCTGTGGTGAGTTTCCCATTGTACACTGGAAACACTTTCCATTCAGCTGAGCGCACTTCTCCTGTACGATTTTATCTTGTACATTTGCCTCCTAAGCCATCGCAGTTTATGCTAAAGTAACAGTTTGCATTGCTCCATAGCTCCTAATGCATTCTATGTGTAGTGCATTCTATATTAAGTCTAAGCATCCTGTCCTAAAATCCCTCCTTTCACCCGGGCCATGTTCGAGGTAACCATGGCAACCACCTCCCAAACACTGCTTGTATGCGCTCACATCACTCACTTCTTCTGTGCAGTTTTCTTCCTAACTTTGGTGCTGACCAAGGTACTGAGAATGCCACCAAGTTTGTCATTATCGTCTGAGCTAAACTTCAGCATTAAGACAGTCAGAGCTCTACGGGATCCTAAAGAGCAACACGGCCGCCCAGAGAGCCGGCGAGGCGCATGAGTGGGTTCTATGGTTCGCTGCACCCTGAATAGCTCAAGATCAGGTTTAAACAAGGTCTTCCGTGAGAAAACCAGAGTGTGTTCTCTCTCTCAGCTGGAACACAACCCAGGCATCTTTAATGCACAAAACGGTTCTTTTGTTATAAAAAAATAAAAGTTTCCCTGCACAGACATAATCAGCAAAATCTGATGAGCTGGGAAATATTGGATAGATTTAGCTACGGTGTAGAAACAACTGGAACCGATGAATATACTGCGATGAATCATAAATAAGGAGATGTTATTCTGCAACCACTTTTCAAATCTGAGAACATCCGATCTAGACTTCACTTAAACGGCTCCTCAGAGATTATTTATACAGTTCTTCAGTTCAGGATTCTAACAAGGTCTGACTTAGACTTCTCTCTGATAAGGAAAAATCCTTTCGAGTCCAAGCTTTAACCCTAACAGGAACAGTCACTCCAAATCAATACAAAGTATCCTGTTGGGAGTGATGTCTTTCAGGATGACTGATTACGAAGGCTCTCTGAATGGTCCGATGTGGACGGAATTGCTGTAAATCATACGCTACAGCCTTCACAGTCACTAGATCTGATCCCAAATGAACACCTAAGGGATTTTAGACAGGGATGATAGACAGCGTCTGCACTAATATCGGTGAAGGGAATATCTTTTGGAAGAACGCTGATAGTGAGTCCAGAACAGTTCCAGAGATTTGTAGGATCTGGACCAAGGTGTATTAAAGATGGTGGCTTGTGGTAGAATATTCTTATTAAACACAACATGGAGATGAATTACTATATGTTTATTGTTTGGTTGATTTTGTTTTTATTTTGACATTTTTGATCTTTGGAAAAACTTTTTTTGTTTGTGAGAATTATTTTTTAATTAGTAGGTTTTTCATCAAATTCTTTGCCAAACTGTCCTCTGTTTGTAGACCTTCGCATATGAAAATGGTCACATCCGTGCTTATGTAAACGTCTTCGTTTGCCAGGAATACTCTGCAGCCTGATAAGTTGTCCACCCCGAACTCAGAAACCACTGCAGCCAACTCGTTCTCAATCACCTATCTTCTAACCACACACTCTTGTTTCAAATCCCCCCCCTTTACCAAGCTGGGTTTCCTTTGTTCATCACCTGTTTTTTTGACCTTGCCCTTGCATTACAACTAGTTTTTTTTTTTTTTGCTTTGCCTTTATTAAAGTGTTTCCTCCGTATCCATTCAAGGTTTTGTGAGGGAAAAAAACCCACTGCTAATTAACACATCACTAATATGAGTATAAACAATATATGGCATCAAAGTAATCTTAGTAATTTTATATGCTTATGTATCTGTGCCAATTACATAAACCGTACAACAATATTAAAGATAATTACATCTCATGAATATGTCTCATAGATGACACTGTACTTCACTTTTTTTTGTTAATCTTTGATTCGTTATTGTGAATAATATTCGGGAAAATGAATACTTTTTTTCATGGAATTTTCATAGAAAAAATATTGTATACCATTAATGCATATTTATGCATTTCTGTAAAACACTAGGCACCCGGTGTCTGCGTTTCTCAGCTCTAAATAAAAACTTGAAGTGGGCCATATGTTAAATATATAATGTGACTTGAATTATTCATTGAGGAAAAGACAGAAAGATTAAACAAGTCTTAGAAAAATACAAGAAGTAGAAAAACAAGTTTCATCTCTAATCAAAAAGACAATTATGACATACGCTAAAAAATACTTATTGATGTTTTCATTATTTTACCGAAGGATTTTTCTGGGAAGTAAATATTCACACACATGCATTAAGTTTACTGTTTATAATTTCGAGCGTACCGAGCGAGGGAAAGATATTGGAAATAGAAAGATAGCTACAGACAGATGAAAGCTTATGAATTGGTTTTAAACCCTTTACACAGCTGACAGACTAAACAAACATGTTTCATCTTCTTGAGTGCCAGGCTCACTGTTGTTTTTGCCTTTCATATTCCTCCCTGACTCAAGACTCTGAAGATCTGGCTTTCTTCAGGGAATAGTGCTAAATAGCTGTCCTACAAACTCCAGCATGCGAGAGTGTCAGCGAGGAACCCTGGAGTCTTTTAGGTTTGTACCTTCATCAAACACACTCGTCCCTCAGAGCAAGGACCGGAGGGCTGGGAATACGCTCAACAGCACCTTTTTTCTTTCTTTGTGTGTGTGTGTGTGTGTGTGTGTGTGTGTGTGTGTGGTGTATTTTTTTTTTGTTGTTTTTTTTTTTTTTTGATGGTGTGTTATATTTGACACTGTGAAAATTGCATGTCTGTGCGTGTGGGGGCGTACAGTATATGCATCCAATTGCTATTCCTACTAAACTCTTGCATGGCTCACCAGGCTTATAGGAACAACGTTTTTAAAATCGGGTTTCATGTGATGTACTCACATTACATCAGCTTTACTCCATATAACATCAGGAACATCAAGAGTGGATGTAATAACACGGTGTGGTTGACATACTGTATCTAACACCCCTGACTAGCTGCAACTGGACAATACATCATGACTGACAGGTTGTTCCTACGATTTTTAATTAACTTCTGCCAATCCATATTGTGCAAGACCAAAATTATGTCAGCCTTTAACCTTGAAACAACACGATTATATAGAATATGTCATTATAATATATCCTTATAATCGATGGAGCTGTATCCTCAAACTCGTAACGACACACAGCACCTCTTCTTGTTTCATCATAACTGTTGAATAATTAACCACAGTTGCTGTCTTGCGAGCTATAAAATGAATAACTGAATAATAAACTATTTAACTGGGGGGTTAAATATATTGCAATGCATACCATGATGACAAGACCCAGTGTGATGCTTTAACCATCTCAGGGAATATTTCTTTGCCACCGTTACCTCTAGCTTGCTTATTAGGAATTAAATTTTATTCAGAATTTTTATATTCCTATAAAGTTGCTTTGTCCATGTCTATTGTTAAAAGTGTCACATTTTTATATTGTAACACTAAGGTATTTTTCAAAAATGTAAACAGATATAAAAATATTCATTCATTTCCTACCACTTATCTGAACTTCTCGAGCCTGTGCCTATCTCAGGCGTCTTTGGGCATCAAGGCAGGATACACCCTGGACGGAGTGCCAACCCATCGGGGAGAACATGCAAACTCCACACACACAAGGCGGAGGTGGGAATCGAACCCCCGACCCTGGAGGTGTGAGGCAAACGTGCTAACCACTAAGCCACCGTGCCCCTCTTATACAATAAGTAACAATAAAGGTTCAATCAGGTTCCAGAATCGGATATTGCACTGATAAAATGTCTTTAATTCAAATGCATATATCGGTTCCATGTGGTTGAAGTGTAACATTAACACAATAACGATACTACTACATGAACTGATCAAGCTCACTCGTCATCATTCAGTGTCATAATTAGAAACATTTTTAAATTAAGTTTGATATAATCAGACAAATCATGTTCTGTCGAGCAGCATAATAATGACATGTTATGGCACAAAGCATACATTTAATGCAAATTCTAACATGAATAATCTCTGGGTGCTTTCACACTTACAGTATAGTTCGGTTCATTTGGTCCGGACCAAAAGCAAAAAATGATACATTGTATATTTTCAGCAGTTTTGGTTCCTTTTCACACCACACTGATCGTTCTGTTCCGCACCAGTTGAAACGAACCAAAATGCAGTCATGTGATAACATCCACATCACTCATTGGCCACAGGTCTTTGAGCGTATTTCCTAAACTGCTTCTCGATTGGTCAGAAAAAACGTGCGGGAAATTTCAGCGAAACTCCGGAAGTAAACAAAAAGAGGAAAATACAAGAAAATACAGCGTACAGTACACCATGAAGAGACGACTGTGCGCTGCAATTATGTTTGTGGTTGTAATCTACTACATCGCTTGTATACAGCATTCTATGCAAAGTCTTAATTTTCAGAATGAAGCGCGGATGCGGCTTGAAAATATCATTTTAATGCACTGCAAACGGCGAAGACGCATCACAAGACACTTCAGGAGGCGGCGAGCATTACTTTTGCAAAACTGTGACATGCTCATCTTCCGAAAATATTGCCAATGACCCACTACGGCAGCAAAATGTGCAATACTTTTTGCAGTTAGGTCTATTCGATCTCGGGCCGTGTTCTCACCACAAACGAACTGTACCAGAGTTCGTTTGAAAGCGTACAGAGACCACCTCTTCAAGGAGGTCTCGGTACGCTTGTTTGGTCCGCTTTTGGTGCGCACCGGAGTTCGATTGCTGCATTCTCACCTGCCCAAACAAACCGCACCAAACGAGCAATCGAACTCTGGTACGATTCAACGAACTAAACAAGGCAGGTGTGAAAGCACCCTCTGGAAAAAAATCACTAAAATAAGAAATAATACACACCAGAACACACTTTTATAGGAAAATAGGAAAAACAACCAGGATTGTAATGTGTAGAGGTCATAAAAATAATTATAGTCAGGCAAATCAACATCATAATACTCACAACACATATTTCCTTCCTTGTAACCTATTGTAAATAGGTTGTACTCGTTTTTTTTTTTTTAATCTACAGCCTCACATTTACACCTTGACCTTGGTGGTGGTACAACATCTAGACTTTACACGTTTCATTTACTTTCTGCCACTCCATCTGTGGCAAGCGGTATTTTGCTATAAAGTAGTGGTTAGTGAGGTGGAACACTGACTGTGAGTTTTGTTAACCTTCTCTCTATCTGTGCTTTAACAGTGTAGCTACTGCATTACCCCCTGAAAGCCTTTCACACTTTACAGTGGACCCCTAAAGGGCATTCATTCCCTAAAGCTGTGACTGAACCTTCGGAGCTGTACGCTTATCTCCTCTATTCACACTTGACCACAAAACAGAGAGCTTCTGTGGGGTTTGAGATGTTCTCGGTTGAAAAATCGAATCTGACTTACGTAAATTTGAATTTTGTATTTAAGTAAAATCGTATTAGAGATGCACAAATCTCATTTCCATTTTTGGAACAATACCCAGATCGAAGCTGATACCCGATACTGATTTCCTGCCTCGTTCCATACTTCTGTTTAGAGTATCTGCTATAAATTCCTCTCCGATACTTCTCTTTTTTCTACACATCCCGAGGCATCCAGAGATTGTACTAGTTTCAGTTGTGTTCCGTGTCATGGAGATTTCTGACCTTCATTGAGATGAAGCCAATCCTGTGAGGATTCTGATGCATCTAGAGATTTACCATCTACAGTTGGACTCCGCTTCATGAAGTATTCGGACATTCTTAGAGGAGATGCCAACTCCGTGTGGTCTTTAAGGACAACATCCTCCTCATCAATATAAAATTGTCAGCCTGTATATTTATAATCACACCCTCAGGTGTCACCCAAATGAGGATGAGGTTCCCTTTGAGTCTGGTTCCTCTCAAGGTTCCTCTCTTCCTCTTCCATGTAAGGGAGTTTTTCCTCCCCACAGTCGCCTCAGTCACCTCAGGCTTGTTCATTGGGGACAAATACAAACACGTTTAAATCTAAGTCTAATACTAATAATATTAAACTTTTTGTATTAGTTTTCTTATGTTTGGTAAAGTTTCTTTAAAGCACTTTACAAATAAATTTCAATTGAATTCTATGTTTTTACATGGATACTACTGCGACAATAGTTTAATTACAAGTCTCACCTGTGTTTCAGTAGATCAGTTTGGATAGATGTTGTGAGTTTGCACATCCTGAACTGCTGCTATAATCCTAAAGCCTGTCCTGTGCTCACACCAGGACTCTAATCCACTCAGACTGAACATCCTATCAAGAGACTTAGTATTGTTTAGCACTACTGTACAATACACAGTTGAAGAAGATGAATCATTTATTATCCCACTATCTGGAAAGGACAGGTGCTATTTTGAGTCTAGTTCCTCTGAAGGATTCTTCTCCATGTTACCCTAGATAGGCCTGGGTCTATGTTCTGTATTCAGCATTCTGTAAAACATGGTTGTGACAAAGTGAACAGAACAGTAACAGAACATTCGCTTGCTAATATATTCATTCACTCATTCATTTTCCACCGGTTATCCGAACTACCTCGGGTCACGGGGAGCCTGTGCCTATCTCAGGCGTCATCGGGCATCAAGGCAGGATACACCCTGGACGGAGTGCCAACCCATTACAGGGCACACACACACTCTCATTCACTCATGTAATCACACACTATGTACAATTTTCCAGAGATGCCATTCAACCTACCATGCATGCCTTCGGACCGGGGAGGAAACCGGAGTACCCGGAGGAAACCCCCGAGGCACGGGGATGCAAACTCCACACACACAAGGCGGAGGCGGGAATCAAACCCCGACCCTGGAGGTGTGAGGCAAACGTGCTAACCACTAAGCCACCGTGCCCCCTTGCTAATATATGCTTTATGCTATTTGAATGAGAATATGATAAGCACTAAAGTAACATTCAATAGGAGTCTTGGATATTGCTAATGTATTGGAGCATTAATACGATCCTATTCTTAATTATTATGTTAATCACAGCACATTTGGTTTTATGTGACAATATGGCTCCCATTCGCATTATTAAACAGCTTATAAAATAGCACTTGATCCAGCACATGCTATTGATTTTTTTTTTTATGAATGTGTAGGTCATTATATTGTCAATTGGATCATTTGTAGATCATTATATTTATTAACTTTTTAGATCATGCTTTGATACTTATTATGTTCTGTCCATTTAAAAAGCAGAGGGCTTTAGAGTAAGAGATCACCAGAAGTGAGGAGAAGAAGAGATTGGCACCTAGGTGTTGGGTTACACATGGCTGCCTCTGTCATTTCAGCTTCCAAACATAAGCAGCAAAATGTCAGCGCTGTTCCAGGCCATGTTTGCTCACACTGAAGCCAGCACGGTGTCAGAAATGAGATACAGGTTTGCAGGAGATAAATAATGCAGATAGCGCACAGCGGAGAAAGTAACCTCCCCGAAAATAACAGCTGAGATGGGACTTACATGCACTGCCACTCTTAGTCACGCTAGCATTTTGCTGGAAAAGGTTTTACTTACATCTTTCTATGGATAAAATCAAACAAAATTGCTGTAGCCTGTTAGGGTCAGGCAGATATATGATTTGGCTACCAAACAAAATTGGAAATTGGGAAGCAAAGACGTCGTTTATTTAAATGATCTATAGGAAAATGACACATGGCATTTGTGATGCTCATTCAACCTAGAAAACAAGCTATATAGCTGTAGTAGCAGATTTTGTAAGTGATTTTTTTTTGGGGGGTGAAGGGGGGTTATTTCATTTTGACTACAAGGTTATAGAAGAGGTTAACAAGGAGAACAAGGTTGCAAAGAAGCGTATAGGAGAGTGAAGAACATTATTCAACGATATTAAATTAGTTAAAATCCAAATCAGCAAGGTCAAAAGGAAATAGCAGTTTGTGTGAGATCAGCATTGCAAATCCGTTAATAAGAGCAAAAACAATGGGCAGTTTAGTTTTTTTAATTATACAAGAGTGAATGATTTTGTTTTTTCTTTCCAAAGTCATAATTAGTCTTAAACAGGTATTAATTAACTTAAAAATCAGTGTCCAGCTCATCAAACATTAATGATAATGTATGTCTAGGTATAATAAGCATCATCTTTTACAAATGTGCTGATGCTTTGTTTTCTATGTTGTTTTCTATGACAAGTCCATCCACCGGTAGAGAAATATCATGCATCGCTTCGATCGGGCGAGTGAAGGCACCTGTCTGAGTCATCCTGCACAATTTTTTCAGGTTTTTTTTCTTTCTTTTTTTTTCTGAAGCTGCTATCTCTGAGCTCATTTCAGTCAAAGAAAACCCAACAAAGCCTTTACCCTTCTCTGAAATATGAATTACAGAGGAGCCAAGTAAAAAGAGAAAGAATAAAAAGGTGAACAGAGGCTCCAGCATCACTTAAGTCTTTTGTTATAGCTTTCTCAGGCTGCCTTTTTGGCATTCATAGCCAATCTGTATGAGACAGACACAGATCCAGAAGAGGAGTTGGAAATGGCTCCCAAATGCACTGTAAAACCTATCGAAAGCCTTTACCCTTCATTCCCAAGAACATTAGCAGTGCTGTGATGGGTGAGTGTTTTTTCCAGACTGCGTTGGCCCTAGATGGGACAGAACTCCACTCACGCTGGCCCTGAATGCTCACCTTACCGTGGCGACACGACTTATGGCGCAGGCGGCTCATTTGCTTGGTTTGTAGATCAATAGCAAAGAGAATGAAGGTTTGTTTTATTACAGCAATAAAGTGTCAGGTAATCAGTATGGAGACACTGCTAATGACCCGGAGCCTGACTTTTTCCACTCGTAGGACTGTAGTTAGTCATTCATCACAAAGCGAGTCAGCCAGTGTTTCCATTCTGAATTACATCCTGAAATCTTCTGTTCAGCTCAGGCAAGCGTTCATTTCCTAACCGGCACTTAAACCGAGATCGAGTGTGTGAAACCCAAAGGTGACCGTTAGACCACAGTGTATGGCATTATATGCGAACACACAACACAAAGGCTTCAACACAATTAAATCAATAAAACTATTCTTATTTAAATGCAAAATCAGCATTAACATCTGTAAACTTGTCCTCCACCAGATTTACAACCCGTGTACAGGAATGAATATAGATTCGGAAAGCAAATCATGAGTCTGAATAGATCTAAGAGGCAAGAGATGTCCAATCTTGTTCACAAAGGGCCGGTTTGGCTGACCAATTTCATTCTAACAAAACAGAAACACCTGATTAGCCTGCACAATGTCCAGATTTTGTAGTGGTGTCAGAAAACACAGTCCTTTATAAAGCATACTGCGATACTGAGTGCACAAACCGTGTACTTTGGCAGCCATGAAACACCCATAACATGCTGCAATGCCTGCTTTGATTAACACACACCTTCATTGAGGAAGACAGCGAACTATGAAGGCAACCTCCCTTCAGAGTTCTTACACACACAAGGAGTGGATTAATCGTTTGTGAAGTGTGGGATTTGTAGTAGGGATGTAACCGAATATTAATATACTATAGGGAACTGTGCAATGAACCTCCTGATGTTGTACCTGCTGTACTTACAAAATGACAACAAAGATATCCAGCCATTTTCTGTGTCTACAAAGGTTTCAGGAAATCCAGAATCTATTCCAGGGGACTCGGGGCACAAGGCGGGGGAAACCATTGAGGGGTGCCAACCCATCACTGGCCTCAATCGCACACACTACGGACAATTTTGAGATTCTAATCAGCCTACAGTCCATGTCTTTGGACAGGGGAGGAAACCAGTGTACCCAGTGGAAACATACAAAAAAACAGAGAGAACATACAAACTCCGCACACACTGGACGATGATGGGAGTCAAACCCCTAACCCTGGTGGTGTGAGGCAAACAAGTCAACCACTAAAAGCCACTGTCGCTCACAATAAAGTGTATACAATCAGATTCAAACCATTACAAATATAGGGGCAAATATGACACCACCATTCATGTTCTTTGTTGTTGCTGTTGTTGTTATTTGTTTTATGAAAGTTTAAAAAGCTAAAAATGTTTACAGGGCATCTAGTTGAGACTTCAGTCATAGAACAAAACTGGTATCTCAATGAAAAACTCATATATAATGTTTAAACAAGGACGTTGTTTGTTACCATGAATGCGGGGCAGTCTATGAGCTTGCTCTAGGTCGTGGTGGTTTAGATTTGGCTGCTAGTTTGTTTGTATTTTGGGAAATAGCACCACTAAATTTGTTAAGTACGAACAAAAAGTATAACAGCATGAACGTGATTAAAAAAAAACATGCACATCAGATACAGATACAGGAAGTGGCACTGCGTTACATCCCTAAAGGACAAATTACTGTGTGGACAAGTTGGCTAATATGAAATGGGCGTGGCTTTATTGTTTGTTGTGCTGTGTGCCAAGCCTACTGTGAACGGGACACAGGAGAGAAGAGTTAGACAGAAGAGATGAGGAAAAACTAGGGCAGACTATCAAACACTTTGGACCCAGGCCGGCTAGTGGAAGAGCGAGAAAGGCGGCAAAACAAAATTGTACTTTGATGTGGATGCTCCTTGAAAACACACGCACACAAACCACCATAGACTCAACAGCCACTGCCCTAATCAATCCTCTCCCTTTCTTCATTAAGCACTCTTTCTGTGTCTCTTTCACTGTTGAGTTATTTAGCTGTTGCCTTCCTCTTGGTCTCGCTTTCTTTCCCTCATCTGAAAAGAAGGATCAAACAGAATAGTAAGAAAAAGCTAGCAGATCTGAGAGTATTTTAAAGCGCCAGAAAACGCTGTTTAATTGTATTCTTCATTGTGAACGATTGACGCTATTCATCCATCTGCCCTTGTCTGCGTACAAATTTGAGACATCAGTTCATTTGATATTTACCAGCCCGATTTGGGAGACAACTCATGTACAGAATCGCAAGATGCTTTTTTTAACGTGTGTAGAACTTTTTTAAAAATATCATAGAACGAATATTTTGTATAATATATTATATACAAAAAAATATACAAAAAATATTTTAACAAATAATAAAAAAAAAACTCTGGACAAACGAATTCTTCATTAGAAAGCTAAACACCGTACATTGTAATTATATCTCTGTCCGAAATAACTAATTTAGGGGTTTTATAGGAACAGGAGAA
>NC_062539.1:6573441-6600941 GCF_022655615.1 Tachysurus fulvidraco | reverse complement strand
AAATATCATTTATGACAAAGCAAGGAGAGTGAGTTAGCCACTGTGGCAGGGCTTCCAGACCATCGCAATGTTAGCAGAGACATGACTCAGGACTAGTGATCCGAATACAAATAAACACATATTGTGTTCTAAATAGATTTTAATACAAGACACACTTTTTTTTATATATTTCAGAAAGCTTGCCGAAAAGTTTAAATGGGATTTTTGCTTCTATGTGGGCACAAGATTCACAGACGAAGCTCCTAGGACACATGAATAAACATGATGTGTGCTGTATGTACTTACAGAATCCTTTATAATTCCCTAGTCAGGGTCAAGGGTTTAAATTGTGTTATGGGGCATTTACATTTTAAGAAATAGAACCAACTAAATTTCTTAGAAAATATTGTAGGCTGGTGCAAGTGGGATTAGTAAACACATGGCATTTATGACCCGGATTGATGTGGCTGAGGATGAGAAACTGTCATAGCTTAGACCACACCCACTTATGATTTAACTCGAAATCGAGATACAGACAGAGATATTTGGACTAATCAAATAGAAGGTACCGAGTCGTGTGTGTGTGTGTGTGTGTGTGTGTGTGTGTGTGTGTGTGTTTCCTGATGTTAAGGGCTTCCTCAAATAAAAAAAACTTGCTAAAAACAATGCTTTATTTTGTATTATATTCAGTATTGCAAAGCTGCACTGTAATCTAATCTAATCGTATTTAAATGATGATATACTTACAATATTTTATGGCATTTCTTATATTGTTAAGGGTGAGATTTAGTTTGTGGTTATGGGATGGTTTTGTTACAGTATATTCAATCTGAATCAATGTCTGTGTGTGTGTGTGTGTGTGTGTGTGTGTGTGTGTGTGTGTGTGTGTGTGTGTGTGTGTGTGTGTAGACGATAAGTCCCTACACGTCCTGAGAAGTCCTGGATCACAATAGACAATACAAAGAATTTTTGCTCGTTCCCCTGTGCTGGAGGTGCCCTTGTAAAAGCTTTGCTGCATTGATCCTAGTTTTCAATGGTAGCATTTTAAATGTAGCTATAAGCTGTTGTTGAAGGGAGAAGGCAGAAAGAGGAGTTAATCCTGAGGTGTAAGGATACGTTTAGACTCAAGACGGTGTGGGCATGTTTGCATATGAATGATCACACTGTCCTCAATACAAGAATAATAATATACACAGATCTGCCATAACATTAAAACCATCTGCCTAATAATGCAAAGCAGCTCTGAGACATTAAGGCATGGACTCTACAAGACCTCTGAAGGTGTGCTGGTACCAAGATGTTAGCAGCAGATCCAGCAGTCCTGTATGTTGCAATAAGGGCTGTCCATGGATTGGATTTGTTTTGTCCAGATGCTTGATGATACTGAGATCTCACAGATCTCAAACTCTAGTAGCATTATCCTACTGCAATTAGATAATATGGTTGCTATGAAGAGGTGTTCTTGGTCTGCAACAATGTTTAGGTAGGTGGGGACCCACATTTTTCCAGCACAATATTACCCGGAGGATCACATAGTTTCCTCGAGTTTGCCTTCTTCCAATAGTGCATCCTGGTGCAGTCTACATGATGGTAAAACATAACAAGATTCATCAGACCAGGCACCTTCTTCCATTGGTCCATACAGTAGTCCAGTTCTGATGCTCACCTGCCCATTGCTTTCAGATATAGACAGGGGTCCAACTATTCTTCAGATGCAATGCACTGTGTTTTACTGACACCTTTCTATGATATCCAGCTTTCACTTCAGCAGTTTGTCTGTAGGATCAGAGGTTGGACTAGACAGGCGAAGCGTTTTCTCACTAAATGCATCAATGAACATGTGTAACATATTACTGATCACATCAGCATGACCCTGAGCTGAATAAAGCTGTTACCGAAGATAAATAAATGAATGAATGCCAGACAACAAATCTGTCCATTATTCTTCATTTGGCACACTTTTCCTTTACAAAATGAAAAACTATAATCATTTCTTTTAAATCATTTTTTCACACAAGGGTTTTTGCCTGATCATATACAGTAGTGAGAGAAACACAGATTCAGATCCAGAGCATTTTGTCAGTTTCCTATTACATAATGGCAACAGTACGGCAAAAGCTAGAAGATCTGATTACCTTTTAACATTTCCATTTCTGAGAATTTGTAATGATTGTATAGAAGTTCATTCATTCATTCATTCATTCATTCATTCATTCATTCATTCATTCATTCATTCATTCATTTTCTACCGCTTGTCCGAAACTTCTCGGGTCACGGGGAGCCTGTGCCTATCTCAGGCGTCATTGGGGATCAAGGCAGGATACACTCTGGACGAAGTGCCAACCCATCGCAGGGCACACACACACACACACTCTCATTCACTCACACAATCACACACTACGGACAATTTTTTCAGAGATTGTATAGAAGTTAATCACTATTTTTTAGCTCGGACTATATGCCCCTGTTTGTACTTTGAAAATGAGAATAATCAAAATCATGCTTAGCTGTGGAAATCCCAGACTTCTGAACACACTGTGCTGTTCTGCATTGTCCTGTGGAAATCATACATAATGAGCAGCCACAATGGCCATGTGAAGCAATTAGTGACTGTGTAACAGTGGCTGGTGATTGCTAATTCACTGAAAATGGACTGCTGGCTGGTAAAGTGGGGTTAAAATCATATAGTGTGCACTTGGATTATATTAAAGTCCCTGTGAGTTCCTCTGAGCTAAAGGTGCCCTTGTTCCATTGATTGTAATAGTTTTCAAAGGCAACACTTTAGTTACAATACCTTCAGCAGCCTATAATTGGCCCTGTTGCTTTACCATTTTTGGCGTAAGTGTGTGGCGTTTAAATGTGAATTAGAAGATATAACACCCGATTTTGGTTCTGCTGGTCGTTAACGGAGATTGTGTCATAACCACGTTTCAAAGAGCGAATAAAGAAGGAAGTAAAAGGGGTATAATTGGTCTGGCTACAGGGCTGTCTACCTTTGACAAAAACTGACATCCGTATATGGTTTTAGATTTCAGATTTTTGAAATCTAAATGTTTTAATGTTATATATTTTATGTTAATAAATGTCTTATCATGAAATATTAGGGACCTTTGTGGAACTATTTTAAGTAAACTACACAGGATAGTAGGAGAACATGAAACTGAATACTGATTTATTTCTATCCCACACTATCCCCAATCCTACAGACCCAAGGTTTGAGCTCTATTTTAACTGTTTTTTTTTCTTCCAAAATGAAATACAGTCTTGTGTATTGAACACGAATGAGACACATTATGTAAATGACACATAAGGCCTTTAGAGGAGGAAAACAATTGGACAGACTAACACACCATCCAATGAAATTTCACAAAAGAACATAAAAACAATTACACACACGCACACACACACACACACACACACACACACACACACACACACACACACACACACACACACACACACACACACAGCATATAGACAAAACAAATCTTCATATTTTGGCTATTTGGATGTAAGATCAAATAATGCTTATAGTATAAGAATAGAAGCAGAGACACTGACAGCCCAAGATCTTAAGATATACCAAGAGGCTTTTCCAACCCTGACTGACCCTTACACACACACACACACACACACACACACACACACACACACACACACACACACACACACACACACACACACACACACACACACACAGAATTTAATAGGACAGGAGGGAACTATATTCTTTCTCCTTTTCCATTAATAAGCACATGGCTAGGCAGTACAGTATATTATTCCCACAGTCACTATAAAACATTTTACAGGCTGCTGCTACTGTACATTAAGCTTCTGTTTCTCTTCAGGCTAACCTTCAAGCTAACACAGACAGAACAAGGATAGCAGACCAAACACCCAAACATACATCAGGAATATTACAACAAGAGGAGAATTTGCATAATATGTACGTTATCACAGGTGGGACAAAAGGGAATGTCCAAGCTGCCATTTTCTTTTGGAAGCATATTTACTAATCTTTTTTTTATTCATTGTCAATTGATAAAAAGGTTTCAACAAGCACATACTGGATTCAGTTTATTTCTGGGGAAGAATCCGATTTTATTGGGTGTATAGTGTATTGTATAGTGTAGTGAATAGGAAGCCACTCAGAATTCAACATGCAGGAGCTAAAAAATTACATTTCTGATTTTTTATATTTTATTTTTTAATAATCACTTTTTCTGGGCATGAGACAGGTATTCACTGTGAAAGCAGGGCAGTTTTTATGTTTTGTGGTGCATGGATAGCGTAGCACAACTGCTAATGTGTACTTTGTATGAAATGATTAGTTAATGAATATTCAAATAAATTCAAAGATTGATCTGTTCAAGAAAATACAAAAAGAAACATTTTTTATTGCAATCTGTCAACCTGAACATTGACAAACACCAACCTGCTTTTGCTTCTCTCTCTCTTTCTCTCTCATTCACACGCTTACACTCACACTCTTACGCACACAAACATGCAACCCCCCCTCCTCACAGAGACGGAACAGCAAAAGAAAGGAGAGAAAATTGATGATCTTGGCAAGAGTCCCTGCTATTTTATTGATCACGCTTTGTGCACCGAGAAGTCGTCTTTCCTCATATTCTCTGCACTCATCCCTCTCGTATATTTAACAAAAGCAGGCAGGGCTGTGAAATCCCAGGCTCCAGTCACACTCTCTCCTCTAATGACTTTTTAATTTACTGTCTAATGGTAATGCACTTGGCAGGGCCAGGATGTGGCCTACACACACTTCTTCACTCAATAATGCAATCGCTTTAGTCAAAATGAAATCCCACAACAGCCATCATAAAGAGAGAGAGAGAGAGAGAGAGAGAGAGAGAAAGAGAGAGAGAGAGAGAGAGAGAGAGAGAGAGAGAATGGGATAAAGGGAAGGTGAGAGAGGGTGGGAAGGAGGGGGGTATGCAATGAAGAGAAAGTGAGTTTGTGAGATGAAGCGAAGAAGTGCACGAGCAAGAGAGGCTGCAGGCGAGAGAGAATGAGTGAGTCAGACACTGAGTGAAAGAAAACATGAGCGAACGGAATAAGATCACTTAGGTTAAGGCTAATATCAAGAATGAAACCACATATAAAAGTGTGAGTGGAGAAAAAGGGAGAGTGAGGGAAAGAGGGTGTTGAACGTCGAGAAAGTATATACAGTATGTGTGTAGAGAGAAAGAAAGAGAGAGAGAGAGAGAAAGAGAGAATATATATAGAACAGGATCACTTAAGTCAAGGCTAAGATCAGGAATGAAAAATGTATAAAATAAAGACAGAAGAAGAGATTAGTTGAGGAAGAAGTAATAGATTTGGGCATACCTCCACGACTCTCGCTGTCGGCTGGTTTAACCTGAATAGGCCGTGTCATCTGTAAGACGAGAGAGGAAGAGAGAGAGAAAGAGAGAGAGAGAGAGAGAGAGAGAGAGAGAGAGAGAGAGAGAGAGAGAGAGAGAGAGAGAGAGAGAGAAGTTAATTTTGGTGTGGAAAAATAAACCATTTTTTGATCATTGTTTTTTGTATGCAGATCATTTTAACATCAACTAACAATTATATATACAGAGAAAGAGAGCTGGATACAGTTGCTTATATAAATACATACTGTCCTGTCTCCGCCCCTTTCTCATCATTGGATGGTCCCCCTAATGTCTCTGTTACCCTAATGTCTCTGTTCCTCTTTGAGAAGTCTTGCCGTGTTTCGCACAGTTCCAAGCAATATTTCCTTATTTATTACCTTCCTCCTTTCCAACTCTTGGCTGTGTCCTTGGTTATGAATATGGATTTCCCTGTGTTGTTATTGCAGGGACCCTCTCTATGTATTGACCCTCTCTATTGTCAATGACAATCTTTTTTTATGAAGTCCTATAATAAACAACATTCTTAGATTATGCATTCATAATCTCTGCTTTGGTAAAAAAAAAAGTCTCCCAGATCACAGAGGCAAAATATTGGCAAAATATGAACCATAATAGTATATACTATACATTTTATGAGATTGGAATATATAACATGACTAAAATGCTCTTCATTTTAAATGAAATATATAACTGGAAGCTCTGAAAGTTTTGATAGTCATGTAAACTGTCAAATTGGAAAAATGTATAGTTGTATAGTGAGCAATAATAATAATAATAAAAAACATATGGATTACAAACCAATATGGCAGCTATATACAGTACATACAGTAAACAGTGAAAGTGATGTGACATACGGCTAAGTACGGTGACCCATACTCAGAATTTGTTCTCTACGTTTAACCCATCCAAAGTGCACACACTCAGCAGTGAACACACACACACACACCGTGAACACACACCCGGAGCAGTGGGCAGCCATTTATGCTGCGGCGCCCCCGGAGCCGTTGGGGGGGTCGGTGCCTTGCTCAAGGGCACCTCAGTCGTGGCCGGCCCGAGACTCGAACCCACAACCTTAGGGTTAAAAGTCAGACTCTCTAAACATTAGGCCACGACTTCCCCACTAAACCTCACTAAACCAGTTCCACATGTTAATTATGTCCCTTTGGACCCTCAGCTAATGGTTTAAGGCATGGAGAGTGAAAGTACTGCCTTATGTATGCTGAACAGGTCTGTACCAGCACAAGTGGTACACAATAAATATGGCAATCATAGTATGTGCTTTTTATGACCACTTATTATTCATAGGGAGTCCCACACTTCTTCAGTTAAACACAAACCAGACTTAAAAACACCTTTCTCCTTGATAGGCCATGTCATGGGGTAGATTCATCTACACTAATCACTTAAAAAGTCTCTTTGGATATTAATTTTCCACTTAAAAGTGTGGCTATTTCCCCCAACTCTAAAACACCTCTGACTTCAGACAACAAGAACATGAGAGTTTGGGTTAGATCAAATAAATCAGCAAAAATCAGCATGTCAAGGTGCTTGCAGGGATGAGCACAAATTATAGACTCGTCAATCAAGATGTCACCACCACCGCTTTTTCAAAACTTTCATCTTCATGCACCAGCAAGATTTCTACCAGATCTAACCAGTGAAGCATATTCAAGCTCTGTGACTGACTGGAAGCTGGAATCTAGCTCAGACGTCATGTTTGTTTTGGAACACTTACTTAATAACCCAGTCACTTTCTGACGCTTATGTCCTGCCTACACAAAAGCCAAGAAGAAAGTAGTCAGATCCAAAGGTAATATCTTTTGACACGACATGATTAGTCTGGGTCTAGGACACATCTAAGCATTAGAAACAGCACCATTAACTCCATAAACTCCCAGGACAGATTGTCAGGGCAATAATCTAGACATTCCTTACTTTCATAATTACATATTCTGAAGTCAATTGAGCATTCAGAGTAATAAGTTGTGAGTTATGTAGGTCTGAAAGGATTAACTCAATGTGGTAAGATTGTGGACTTTGTCTCGTCTTTGTGTACAGATATATCTACACAGTACAGTGCTCGACAAAACACAAACAGCCCCCCTGACTGTGCCATGTTCCCATCAACGACTACTACTCCATCATTTTCTCTCTCCAATTACCTTCTGTTTGATCGCTCTCCTGCTTTTTTGTCATTTTGGTGGATGATTTCTTTTCTCCACTCTCACTAGGTTGTTTTTTGTTGCGCACAGAGGCATGAAGTCACCCTTTATATGGTGAATAAGGAGTGTGTGCTGTGAAGCGGAGAGCAAGAGGAAAAAAGTCGTGGAAGATGCATTTGCATTTGTTTACACTCCGATATGGTTGAGGAGATGGAATTGGGTATGGAACGGCTTGCTTCTCACGCATCTAATACCCAACGAGGATTTTTTTTTTTTTTTTTTTTTAATTCTTACAACTTGAATCCAGTCAAATGTAATATTCTAATTGGGGTGTGCAGGTGGGATTCGATTCATCGGAGGCCTCACGTGTGTACGAGGGGAAATTGCACTGCCTGTTTTGCAGAATTCAACCACAGGAGCGTGAGCGTGCAAAAGAGGTAGAGAAATAGAGATGAAATAGAGGGAGACAAGAGAGAGAACGGAGAGAACAGCGGGTGAGATCCGCACTCGCCCATAGCGCCATTGCGATGATGAAATGCTTCCCTGTAGTGAGCTGTCATGGTTCATGCCGCACAAGCACAACAGGAAGCGGCGGCTACGATGGGCTGCTACAGGAAGTTAGCAGCGGCGCTAACTGGAGCGTATCGCCCGTATCCAACACCCTCCCCCCCACCACGCACATCCAAACATGTCTAAATACACGCTTTAGGCTTTCAGACATAGCCTATGGTGCAGCTGGAACTGTTTGCAAAGAATCTTTTTCAACATGCCATGCTTTAGGATAGCACGGAACACACCGTCTCATCTCGCATGCCTATTCATTCCAAACACACTCTCAATTGATAGGCCCGAACAACTAGGAGGCAGAGTAGAGCCTTTCAAACAAGGCTTCTGAACAAAATAAATCCAAATCTCTTTTCCTTTATAATATCAAAAGCATGAATGCTTCCAGATAGATATATCTAACCAAAATGTATGCACAGAGCTCAAAGAGCTAAATGGATACTCGTAGGGCATCATTACCTTAGTTATTAGATAATATGATTATTCCCTCAAAGCTAATTATATGTATTTGTATAGACGATCTCAGAACCCAGAAATCTCATGATGCAATCTGACTGTGGTTCAGAGTGCAAGTCCGTTCAGCTTTAACACAGTAAATACTTTTTTATGCTGCCTGAATATTAGCATTCTGTCTGATTATTCGAGAAGCATAAACATCTCTCTTTTCCAAAGATTGACAAGAGAGTTTAAGGAAATTAAAATGCAATGCAAGACCATGATTGATTTCCAATGCATCAGCCATTTTTTCCTTAAAAAACTGGAAACAACAGAGGAATCTGGTTGTCAAGGGCTATTTGCCAATTGAAGCAATACACTCGTCTGAATTGAACCTGGGCAAAAAACAAGCAGAATGAAATAGGTCCCTAGTTACTCATGCCTTGATGCTACATGCAAACACTTATATTACTATTTGAAAACTGATCTCTGCTGCAAAAGCAGCTATCTACAAGTACACAACAGGCCTGAATCACTAAATACACACTCTTCCCCTGCACTCCAATCCTCCACAAGTGACATTTTCCAAGTTTAGTAAGGGTAAATACCAAAGTGCCTAAGGTTATGTTGGAGTGGTGTGGTAAAATAGTATTTCAACAAAACATCTTGTATTTAAAGGTCTTTCTACCATCAGCTACCTCAAAAAGCAGAACTTTTTAGCACACCGGTCTCTAGCTCTAATAAAACCATGCTCATCACACAACATCATCCCAGTGCCAATTTTATTGTCATTTTCTTCTTCACTTATCCAAGCTCTTAGTGTGAGCACACGATAAGCTATAGGTATTGTTCATAGTAAAGACAGTTTAGGGACTTGCTCAAGGCCCCAACTGTGTTAGAATGGCAGTTCAGGGAGCTGAACTCTCAATCCACCATCTGATAGCCAAGAGGCTTAACTGGTATGTCATCACTTCCCTTATCCCTATCATCCCCAAGAAAGGCCAGTTGAGTGGAATATAGGACACATTTTGTGGCAGTGTTCTAGTGGTCTAATTTGTTCGGATGAGGTCTTTGGCATCGTTCAATTGACATACAGTATGTAGAGTAGATAAGAGCCAACTCTAGTCCATTACTCAGGATGTGAAGTCAGATCCATAACCGAATGCAAGTCTGATTGAAAGCTAAGGTATAAAGTCAGTGTATATAATGTATTTTGGAAAATATGTTGAAAAAAAAAAGTGTATAATTCTTGCTGCACCAGAGACGCTCAAGGCTTATTGAAGTATATCAAATTATCATAAATGTTCCAAATCCATATCAACATGTTTCACCACCACAAGGTAAATACTAGGTCCAAGCTTAAAATGATGTACAAGTTTATAATGATGCTCTTTGGCAGTAATCAATTTGCTCTAGCTGAAAAAAGCTCTCTGCACAAATTGTACATTATCTCATGATCCCTTGTGCTATTATAAACAGTGTATTGCAGCAAAATTGGCCATGTTTGGTGATTACAGACCATACACTCTACCAATCATATTATAATCCAATTAATAAACCAATTAAAAAATGCATTTAGTGTATAGTTCGACCTTTTACTCTGCACATATTAGACAGAGCTGTTTTGCTTACCTACTGTGGTGTAGATGTATGTTAAGCCTATGTTAAAACTCTTTTATGTTATTTTAATAGTGCAACAGTTCCATTTTTAAGCTAAAAGTATATTATTAGATTATTGAAATTGGAGTTCCAAAAGCAGTTTTGCTCAAAGGGCACGTTCACACTGCAAGACTTGATGCACAATTCGGATATTTTGCTTGGATCTGATTTTTTTGTTTGATTGTTCATGTTACCTTTTAAAATGTGGCCTATATCAGATACCAGTGTGAACTGTTTGCTGTTTCGAACTGACCCGCATGCGCAAACGAACAATAACAATGACGTCACACACAGCACGCCGTTGCGCTAAAAAGTTGGCGAGGTTATGGAGGAAGTAATCATTTTCGCTTTTCTTTCAAAATGTTTGTGTAATGGCAGCCGTAACATTAGTATTTTTGCCTGAATTGAAGTATCTCCCCATAAATTAATTAGGTCTAAAACCTCACTCTCCCTCCACTGACTTGCTCCATCACTGTTTGTTACTCGCCGGTGCATAATTGTGACGAATGTCGATGTACGGTAGATTGACGTAAAAGTCGTATCAAATCCGCCTTGGTTGTTCACACCGCGGCCACATTGGAAAAAATCTGATTTGGGTCTGATTCAGGACTGCATATGGAAGTGGTCTAAATCTGATTTGAAAAAATCAGATCTGGGCCAGATTTGAGTGTTCACACTACTCCTGAAGAAGTCTGACCTGGTCACTTGACCCCCAAAAAATCAGATTTGGGCCACTTTTACCTGCAGTGTGAACGTGGCCAAATAGTAATCTGACATCCTACTCCCTAAAAAGTTGTTTCTAAACTGGAACAAAGCTGAATTGGTGCCACTATTACACCTAGTCATTAAATTTAGAGTAGAATCAGACGTCTTGAAGAGAGAAGATCCCCAAACTGTGCCGAGATCTGGACTTGTACACACATCTACTTATATTCCACAGCGAACAGGCCATAAGGACCTGAGTGTGTAACGTCTCAGATACAGTTTGTAACACACATTTCATGATAATCGGGAAGATAATAAGGCTGTCATAATGACAAATTAGCCACCTGCCGGAAGACACAAATTTATGCACAAAACACATAAATCTTTACGAGCTGTGCGATTACTCTAATGTGTCTTGCATTGCACTCATGGCTATTTGTTGTAACTAATGATAGAAAGCAGACTTCATTTGGGCAAAAACACTGGCAAATATCTACAGTATACAGCTTTCCTCTCTGGAATGCTTCTAGTTCTTGTGTACAAGTCACACATATTGTTTCTGTATACAGAGGGCTGTATGATGAGGATGGATTACAGGTCCTGCGTGGGCCGTTTTATAGCTCGGGGTGTCCTTGGAGCACTGACCCATAATGCTCAGCGTGGGCAATAGGAGATCAAGGTCCTGTTCCTGATTTACACACCTTCAACAGCCAGGGCAAGACGATAACCAATTAGAAATTCCCTGCAGCTAGGAGTCTCAAAGCACACACTTGCACACACACATACATGCAGGATGCATTAGAAGGGATGTGTGTTTTGTGTCTGCATGTGTTTGTTGAAAGCCCAACAGAAGAGAACTGTGTAACAAAATAATACAGTCAGAAAGCTAGGATACATTACTAAACAATTCACAATTCATAATGGTCCCAAAGATTCTTTGAGATGCTAATGGTCAGTGACATTTAGCAGGAGAAGACTGAAGAAATATTTATCCTGTAACAATAATTTAACGTTATATGCTAAAAAAGATTTCATTCTTCACCTAATTAAAACTGAATAATAATCTTTACTTCTCGCTGCCAATATAAACCAGTATTGTATTGCTTCCATGCTACATTTTGGTTTAAATTGAGCTTCACTGTTCTTTAACATCCTTTAATTATTCACAGCACTGTGTAGAGACCATTTTGGTGATATGCAAGTTACTGTATAAAAAAAAACTTTGTATATAAACTATTAAAAAAATTTAAATAGATGATGAATTTAGATAGTGGTGAATTTTTGGAGAACACCTTCAAAACACCTTCATATGGAGGAAAGTCACTTAAGCTTTTGTGTGGGGGTGGGGGTGGGGGGTTAATAAAGAAAGCTTGCTGAAAGTAAATTGAAGATTAGTTATTAGCTAGAAGTCCACACGATTTGTCACGACTGTCTGCCGGAGTGTGTAGGATTGGTCAAAAGTGTCTGAAGCAAAAGGGATCAGAAAAAGGTGTCTACAGAAGCTGGAGGGATAACTCAAGGTCAGCAAAAGCAGGAACGTATTGGTCAGGGGTTGTAAGTAGGAACTGGTGGGATTCTTTAAGAATGTCTACAGGAGCGGCTGGGACTAGACAAAATTGTCTACAGGAGCGAGAGTGATTGGTCAAGCATGTCTGAAGCAGAGGGCAAGATTAGTCAAGGCCTTCTATAAGAGTTGGAAGAAATAGTCAAAAGTGTCTTCAGAAGCAGAAGGGATTCGTCACGTATAAGCAGGATTGGTAAAAATCATCTGTGATTAATCAGAATTCATTGCAGACATCACCAGTTTCCTTTCTTATCAATATACATAACTATCTGTAAATTTGGAACATAGAAAAAAACTAAATTGAGACCATTTTTCGACCACGTAAATCTCAGTACTGTTCTGGCCTAACATGAGCACACCCATGACTGCTGCTGATGAACGATAAAGCACAGCTTCAAAAGGTCAACCATTCACTCGTGGCCTTGTGCGGCCTACAGCCTCTGCTTGTTCCATGCGGCGCCACTAAGTAGAATTAATGGTCATATTGATCGCTCTGCCCACAACTCAAACTGCACAGAGCAGTGCAAGCTTTTTTTGGACCCAGTGCCTAAGTGCAGGACGACTTCAGACACTACATACACGATTACTGTATCACATGCACCACCCAGTATCCCTATTTAGACACTATTAAAGCTGTGATTGATTAATTAACAACATTGTTATGGCAGAATGCCAGTTCATTTTGTAATGGCATAAAAGCTTGGACATGTGTCAGAGATCTAAGCTTGTGGGGTGAAAGAACTCATTTGTTACACAACAGCAAATGAAATTCTTAAATAAATACTCAGCGGTTGAGCTGTCATGTTTCAAATGGAGTGTTTGGCCGTTATTGACCAGTAGGAAAGGTTATTAAACTCTGTGAAGTGGCCACCCGTTGCCTGTCGCCAGTCCTTTGAATTCGGATCTAATACAATTTTAGATTTGTTTGCTGTATGATTAATGTGACGCAGTGCCTTGAGGGGAAAGTGTTTCTTTTTTCTGTCTAGTGTCAAAAAACAGTGACAGCGTTGCATTTCTATAATCCAGGCCACACATACCACAAAACACTGAGCTAATGAGCACAGAGAGGGTGAAGGAGATAAAAGAAATGGAAGATAAAAATAAAAGAGAAAAGCTGCAGTGGGACATAAACCCCAAGCCATGTAGAAAAAGTGAAGAGGAAGACAAAGTTCTGAAGGTGAAAGTCTTTGTCTGATTTAACGGCAAATCTTACAGTCATGTTTTTACTGGCATTAGAGTAATACATGTGACTATATATTTTAGTGTCCTTTTATTTATTAATGATTATTTCACAGATTGCACCTTTCTCAAGCCGTTCTTGAAACAAAAGGTCTTTTAATTTATAGGATGATTTTTAGATTAACTGTTAACAGATTAACTGTGTTCTTATATATTTACACATTGAATTGGCAGAAACTTTTAATCCTTGATGGCTTTTTTTGCTGTCCTGGCGAGCCTTCCAAGGACTAGGTCAGAACCTTAACTACTGACTTACCACTGTTCCAAAGGCTCTAATTACAGATGTGTTATTGTCTGTTTGTGCTTCAGGATGGACAGTTTTATGTGTGATCTTCTAAAAAGGGCACCTTGCCTAATTACCACATATCTGGCACAATGCAAAACTAGATGCCTTCCAGCCAGCAAATAGATGGGCAGATCTGGGGTATTTTTTCATCCTGTTTGCTATTAGGGTTGTTCAAAAATATGTAAACTGGCCAATGTTGAAAAATTCATATTTAATTTTATAACACGGTAAAAAAAACCCTTCCAATACATTTAGAAATTTGAAAAAATGTTCGCTAAATCACAGTAATCTCCATTTTCACTTGTAGTCATGCAAAACATTAGTAAATATGTTCCATAATGTTATAGTATTTTAAAAACCATACACATTTGTGTATATGTATATTTATGCATATGTATATACATTATTTCTCCAGCTATATTTTCATATTTTATATATATATTTTTTATATAGTTTTCTTATATAGTTTATACTTTTTTATTTATCTATCTCCTTTTGGATTATTTTTTATGCTAAACTGCATTCCTTTTTATTCTTATATACCGGACAGTTGCATAAAGCATTTCACTGCATGTCGTACCTTGTATGTATGTCTATGTGACAAATAAAATTTGATTTGATTTGATACTGATTATTCATTTAATTACATATTCATATTTATCCCTGTCAGGTTAAAAAAATCACAAGCATGTTATTGGCAAGACTTCGCAATGAAATAATTTTCTTTGTGTTTTTTAGAGTTAAGAGTCAGGAATTGAAGCAGAAGTTGAATGACAGAGGTTTGAATAAAGATTCAGAAAAGCTTCTTCTATAGTAGGTTTTAGACATCCGAATAAACAAATAAGGGCACAATAAAATATATTCACATAACTCAAGGGTGGGTACTAATAGGTGTGTTTTGTCACTGATGAAAAATAATTGATTATCTGATGTCACAAACATATCAGATCAGACACATAACTATAGTAACTATTAAATAAATATTTTAGGATTCATATGCGACTTTTAAAATAAACCAGACATAAACCAAGGAGTTTGTGGCGGTTGATGTAATATAAGAGAGCGAATGGTGGGGATTGTGTGTTTATATAGACCAAAAATCTCTTCTTTGTAGACTTACTTTTGACATCTCTCTCTCTTTCTCTATCTCTCATGGTCTGGGCTTGTGTGTTTGCATTAAACTGCAGCAGCTGTCAGAGAGGATTACAGTCTATTGGATGGGCCTGGTGCAGATATGACAGGCCTGATGGGGAAAGGACGTGTCTAATTCGGGCCAGATGAATATGACAGGTTGAGGATGGCAGGGTTATATACACACAAAAAGATAGGCGCCAATGTGTGAGTGTACAGTAAGCAAGGGAGGAATTACTCTCTCCCAAACAAACCCTTGTTTACGAGCCATGTTGTTTATGCTAAGCCTCATGAAGCCTTTGATGTAAAATTGCATTGTGGAGGGGGAACACTTCAGCTAACAACTTTAGTGTGAAAACAGGCGAGCAGAGCAGACACGCTTCCCACTTAAATGTTACCCTGATTGGTGCCACGTAGGAGTGTGACAAACAGCAAATGCCAGTGTCATGCTCTTTGCACTTATGGCTTCCTGTCAGCCAGGAAACGCATCATAAATGCATGCCAGGTGAGGTGTAATCTGAGTTCCAGAGTCACCTGCCACACTCTGAGTGTCCGACCATCAGAATTAATGAGGTCAGGGCCACATGACCGGCAACTCTCATTTATATGTAAATGATGGAGCTGTTGCTGCTGCAGCCCTCTCCTCCATCCCCTTACCTTCTCTCCCTAAAGTCCTTCTGACGGAAGTACTAACGCTAACACTAACTTCAAGTAAAAATGTGTCCCAGATTGTGTTCTTATGTGTTACTCTACACCAGGGGTGTAGATCTTATCCACAAAGGGCCGGTGTGGGTGCAGGTTTTCATACCAATCAAGCAATAGCCACATCTGATTCTACTTGTTTTGATCTTGGTTTTCTATAGACTCAGGTGTGGCTTCTGCTTGATTGGTCTGAAAAGCGACATCCACACGGGCCCTTTGCGGATAAGATCGAACACTCCTGGTTTACATTTTATTGTATAAATAGTGTGAGTACTGTGTTCACACTGAAAATGAATGCACTTAATAAACCATCTTGCCTTTATCACAATAGAGTATGTTTGTACACATGAATATACCAATGTGTATCATTTGCTTTGATACACATTGGTATATTTTCAGCAATTTAACAAACCATGACCATGACCAAATGTTAGTGTCTGAACAAAAAGTACTGAACAGATGAAGGTTTTCTCCCATGATATCCACAAAGCAATAACAGTGGTACATCCAAACCACCCAAGAGGAATAAGCTATTTAATCTAGTATTTAATGAAGGGTTGGTTAAAACACAGCCAAACCCCTGCTTTACAGTTCACATCCTATAAGTCTATAGGAATAACTCATGTTTCTCAGCAAAACAGCTTTTTTTAAGCATCAGAAAATGTTTTTTGTGTTTGGTTGAGTTTAAAATGCTTTTAAAGTTGGACTGATCGGAGACTTAGCTGAGCTTGGGCCGCTCACACCGCTGACCCCTGCTCTGTTGGAAGCGCTTTTCTCCACTTCTTCCTCACAACTGTTAAAATGCGTCCCCAAGGCTGAGTCGATGCGAGGAGAAGCGTGTACGTCTGTAAGAGTGGACGCATCTGTGTGTATAGGTCATATTGATTTTGGATACTGGTGAACAATGTTAGTGATCTCGGCAGAGTTTGTAAGCTTTATGTAGGAGGGAATCAGAGAGATGCTGGGAGTCAGGGGTTCAGAGAAATAAGTGCTCAGCTCCTGCTCTAATCTTCTATTACTTGTTAGACGAGAACTAAGTGTTCTAAAGCTCAATTTAAACCGATTACAAGGACTTAATTTGTGTTGTATTAAAGTGTGTTACAAAAATTGCTCCATACATTCTGGTAGTCTGAAGAGAAGAGAAGAGAAGAGAAGAGAAGAGAAGAGAAGAGAAGAAAAAAGAAGAGAAGAGAAGAGAAGAGAAGAGAAGAGAAGAGAATAGGAGAGGAGAGAATAGGAGAGGAGAGAAGAGAAGGTAAGAAAAGAGAAGAGAAGAGGAGAGAAGAGAAGAGGAGAGAAGAGAAGAGGAAAGGAGAAGAGAATGTTTAAAAAAGACAAAATCAGAGGAGAGAAGAGACAAGACAAGACAAGATGAAAAAAGACGAGAAGTAAAAAAAAAAGACAAAAGAAGAGAAAAGAAGGGTGGAGATGAAATGGAAAAAAGATGAGAGCTGAGACCTCTTACAATAAAGACCAGTGGGAGTTACAATACAAAAAGTGTGAAGAAGAGAGAAGAGAAAATAAGAGAAGAGAAGAGAAAATAAGAGAAGAGAATGAGATGAATAAAACAAAAAAAGAAGAAATACAGAAGAGAAAAATGTAAAAAAAAAAAAAAAAGGACAACAGAAGAGAAAAAAAGTTCAAAGATGAGTTGAGAATCAGAGAGAAGAGCTGAGACCCATCACAATACAGTCCATGTTCTCTTTCTTACAGCTTCTCACAGTATAATCCACAGTCTGACACACAGTAACTAACCACCCTGAACCCTACAATTAAACCTGCACAGTTATACAGTAACATAAAAGATAAAAGCAGCTTTGTTCCTCTTGAATTCTCTGCGATACAGGCCAACAGCCGCCAAGAGCTGTATCATTTCCTGTTGATTTGGTCTTCTGTAATTATGCACAGGCAGAATGGGTAGAGAACAGGGGCAGAATTATAGAGAAGCAGCTCTTAGTGTAATTATCAACTGGTGTAACTGGTGTTAATATGAGGAGGGTAAGAGCTGTGTGGTGGAAGGGGAAGGTCTCAGTGCCATCTCTCCGATTCTAACTAGTCCATCAGGAAAGGACATTGTGTTGTGTTGTGTTGTGTGGCTATGTTGAATGTTATTGTCTATAAATACACACACACACACACACACACACACACACACACACACACACACACACACACACACACACACACACACACACACACTCCGTTGTGTTCAATAAACACACTCTTAGAGCAGATCAAACTAAGAAAACAGAAAGAGACAGAAAGAGAATAGTAATTGGCTGTGTTTAAAATGTCCTACTTGTACACTATATTCTGCACTAAATACTATGCATTATCCCTATATATCTACTTGCTTGCAGTATAGTGTCTAGCGTGCTAAAATTGTGTGACTGTGTTGTCAGTTAAGCTCACTCATGGATGCAGTTACCTCAGAATTACCTCAGACAGTTTCACACACTTTGACCCAAAATCTGTGGTGGTGAAAGCCAAAAAATGATGCAATGAAGCAGCAAAGTCAGGCTTTAAGACATTTTAAACTGATTTAGCCTAAATTTAGGGTAAAATAAAAAAAGAAAAAGCAGGGCAATTAAAATACAGTATTGCTTTGATAGATAACATCTTTTGTTTATAAATGAACATTAAAATTAATATAAAAAAAGTTTTACAATTATTATTTGAGGCAAATACTTGAGCGAAAATGTTAGCCTAGCAATATCTAACAGACTAAACAAACAATTTAGCATTTGCTAATAATCGTATTAGCCTACTTAGCCTTATGGTATTTGCCTTAAATTAGGAGCAGAAGGACAGTGTAAACAGTTAGCATAAACAGCTACTTTTTCAAGCCATAGAGTTAGTTATGATTAAACTAGCATGATTTTTTAAGGCAAAATATTTATTAAATGTTATATAATCATAACATTAATATAACAGATTAAACTATTTATTAACTGTTGTCTGTTAGCATTATCTTATTCACTTAGTTTTGGTGTTTGAGTCTTTTTTAAAAAGGAGGATGTTGTACACTTAAAACTGACTTTAAAAAGCTGTACTTTTGATAAACAATTAGCAAAATATGCATGTTTAAATTACCTGTAAAATTTCTGTTTACATAACTTTGACAATTTTAGTGGCTACTGCACTATACACTATATTTTTCTGCCTTTCCGTCGGCTCTGTTGCATTCTAAGATGCTGCACTATTACACCATGAAGCATTGGCTGTATGGTTATAAATGTGATGTTTTGGCAAAAATTAGCATCAGCAGTATGTGTATATTATTAAGAAAACAGCTTTTCTATTGTCTCCTTTGATGCTTTCTGTCCAGCTCAGCCCATCACAGTCTTTTTAATATGACACTTCAGAGTGAAAATGGGAAGATGGAGAGACAGAGGAATGAGGGAAAAGAGGGAGAGTCAAGAGGATGGATCATTTTTAAAGAGTGCAATTCCACATTTAGAATCACAGGCTGAATGTGAGTGAGATGCTTAAAATGCTTGGCCACTTTAGAACCGCTCTATAGTTACTCTCGTCTCTGATTTTCCACTGACGTGAGATCAGTTGTGTCAAGTCTCCTGTAATTATTAAGAGAACGGTCCGAATGGGACTGAGTCAGTGCAGAGCACCAGACTAACTGTGTGAATTATTTCCTAGTATTGACCTAGCTGTCTGAGCCGCTCCTGCGTCTGAGGAATAAGAGGAATTGATAAAGCAGATTAGCATTGATGAAAGTCGCGGAACGTGATGCTTAACAGAGGAAATTAACAAACAAGACTTTTCTCTTATCACACACACTCAGTGAAGAGAGTCCAGACCCCCAGCATATCTCAGAATACAGCAGGATATGCTATACCTGTACATGCTAACATTTTGTCATTGCGACATTAATCCACATCAGTTGTATCGGTGCAGGATTTTGTACCAGAAGACATCAGATAAATGAAGCTATGTAAGGAATTTACACCATAAAGACACGCAGCTTAAAATGTTATTCTTTAAGCAGTCTTGGAACCGACTCTACCGATTCACAGCACTTTGAATGCTACAAATCAGAGTTGACTGGTTAATACTCTGAATCAAAATTCATTCAACTTTTAATATCAGTAAAGGACAAAAACAGTGAAGTGGAAAAAGGAGCAAAAAATTCAACTGTCATCTCAATACCGATTACCTGACAAGTGTGACTAAAGCTAAAATTACAGGCTAGTTAGAGACACTATGGATTGAAAGTGAATCAAAGGAGGAATGTGTGTGTGTGTGTGTGTGTGTGTGTGTGTGTGTGTGTGTGTGTGTGTGTGTGTGTGTGTGTGTGTGGGATGAAAGTATGAAGAAAGTCAGACTGACAGAGAAGGTCAAGCCTATCACACTTCACAGATAAAATCGCTGTCAAATTACTTGTACTGTCACACACACACACACACACACACACACACACACACACACACACACACACACACACACACACACACACACACACTCACTCACAAACACACATACTTATTCACACGCCCGCACACATTTACATTTACATTTACATTTACAGCATTTAACAGACACCCTTATCCAGAGTGACTTACACTTTATCTCATTTTTATACAAATTGAGGGTTAAAGATCTTGCTCAGGGACCCAGCAGTGGCATCTAGGTGGACGTAGGAATCAAACTCACAACCTTCCACTCAAACTGACACAGTGAACTACCTTTTCTTCTTCTTGTGTCCAGCTTAAAAATAAAATCATAGTTTTCTTGTGTCTCCCATAATGTCAAAACAAGGGGTCAAAGCTCAAAAATGTTAAGGTTAAACCACAAATGCACAAATGTTAGCACCTCTGTATATGTATATGTACATATATATGTATATGTATATGTACTGTATATAGCAGGGATGCAGAGGTTTAGTGTTTCCTGTGAGTGTGTTCCTTACAAACAGCACACATCCCAGAGGAAACATTAGCCATCTACCTGCCAGACTGATAGCTGTCATGTGGTTCAAGAAACTTAATTATCGGGTGGGAATTGGCTACAATGAAACTGTGAAGAAGAAAAAAAAGCTTCTAAGATGTAGCTAAAGAGGAGGAAACCTTTACAAGCACCAAAATTCAGCACAGGAAACAAAGTTCTATCTTGCCAGCACCGTGAACCATCAGTAAGGGTGGAAAGTAATGAGCTACATGAAATGCTGAATAATAACCCTATAAAAAGCCTATAAAAATATAATGCATTTAATGGCTAAAAGACAGCATTTAAAAACAATTCTAGAAGAAATACAGTACAAAATGTTTATTATACAAAGATTAATATTATGATCAAGCCTGTGACTGAGGCGGCTGTGATGAGGAAAAACTCCCTTATGGAAGAAGAAGAAAACTTGAGAGAAACCAGACTCAAAAGTGAACCTCGTCCTCATTTGGGTGAAACTAGAGGGTGTGATTATAAATTGTTATAAACACCAGAGAGTGTTATTATGAATAATGTCCTATCTATGGTCATGTACAGTCTGACAATTGTATATTGATTAGTAGGTGGTTGTCCTCATAGAATCACATGTAGTTGGAATCTCCTCTTTGACTGTCCGAAATCCTAATGAAGGAGAATCCTTCTAAAAATTTTACTTCTAAAAATGAAAATGAAAATAAAATAAAATATTTAAAATAATTACATTTTACATGACACTCCAAATGTGCATGACACTCCAAAGAGCTTCCTACCAAAAAGCTAATGCTTATACAGCAGTGTCTTCAATTATCTTCAAGGCATTTAACATCTCAGTGTTTATCCTGCATAACACATACAGGTTACCTATCAGCTAGTTCAGTAAGCTAGCCTAGCTATCCAGATGTCTGATGTTTTACATTATAAATGCCCTGTGTTAATCTTGTTCTTAAATCATAGTTTTAAATATATTTGCTGCTACAACTTGTAAATATGACTATATATATAATACACAAAGTGTTAGCTAAAAATGTAGATAGAAACATGTATGGATTAACATGAGCTTGCTAGCTAGCTAATGAACCTAGCCAACAAAAGAAACCCCTATGTCATTTGTCTAAACTAGCTGTCTGGGTAATATTAGCATGGCTAATTACGTTGGTTTCTAATTAGCTCTGCATTAAATTCAATTACTCAAGCAGTTTTTTTTTAACCGGATAAGATAACATTTACTTTTACTTGAGCAACTGTTTTTTCTTTAATTATATGAATTATTACTACAAAAGAGCAACACTTTTACTCAATTTATTATTATTATTATTCTTTTCTCTTAGCATTGTTTTACCTCATATCAACTGGTTTAGGAATATTCAGAATATACTCAAAAAATATTGAGTTTGTTAAGAGTTTAGCTAGAAAAAAGAAAAAGAAAGCAGGGGGTCGGAAGGTGTAGCATCAAACAGTCAGAGTTGTTTAGATGGCACTGGACAGAGGAAGGAGAAAGAGAGAGACAGAGAATGGTAGAAGAGAGGGAGATTTCCCGGGCTGAGTCAGCACCAGACTGACAGTTTGAATTATTCTCTGGTATTGACCCAGCTGTCTGGGTCGCTCCTGTATCTGAGGAATAAGTGTCTCTGATAAAACAGGTTAGCATCGATGAATCTGCAAGAAGTGGACACTTACGAGAGGAAATTAACGAGCAGCATTTTCACTTCACGGCTGAAAGAGCTTCACACGACACAACACGCACACGTTAGCACGTTAGCACTTTAGCGCTGTGAGGGTCAGATAGAGTGGGTGGCTAGCTGAGCCACAGCATGCTGGGCTCTCTCGGACTCAGAGTCTGTCATTAATACAGCAAAAAATCTGAGTCAGAATCCCATGAGATAAAAGTCAGAACTCCACAAGATAAAAAAATCCCATGAAATAAAACTGAAATGTTTCAGTTCATTTATGCAATATTTAGATCATTTTAACACGTATTTTCTTTTTCTTTTTTCCTGTTTATGGTATGTGTAGTGAAGTGTAATGTGGATGTCATTAAATTGGTAGTCATGAAAAAAAGGTGGCATGAAATGTAAATAAAGTCCCACAGATTTGTTTTTAATAGTAAGAGTATTTTTTAAAGCACTGATCTACCTTGGTGCCAAAAGTTCTAGTACTTACTTTGAACAAGAGCCTTCCCAAGGTTATAAAGCAAAAGTACACTACATATTGGTTATGTACAGTATATAAAAATAGATTTTATTCTCAGGCACAATTGCTGTGACTTCAGTTGATTGACTTCAGTAACATTCTTACATGAGCAAAAAGTGAAAAGCAAAAAGAAAAAAAATGAAAAGCAGTCAGTGAATATTTTTGAAATGAATTTGAATTTGAAATATTCAAATACAGTCAGTGAATACAGTCAGGCCAATGAACAAAGTCGGTAATGATAAGAAAAAAACAAAAAAAAAAAACAAGATGAAAATGAAAATATGAATCCAACTTTAAAGTTTCACTGAACCGAAACTCGTGAGCTGTCCTTTCTGGCGTCTTCTTGATTCAACACCCTGATTAGCTGACAAGTGTGACTAATGTTGAAATTACAGACTAGTTAGAAACATCGCAGACTTGAAAGTGAATCAGTGAATCAAATTGTGTGTGTGTGTGTGTGTGTGTGTGTGTGTGTGTGTGTGTGTGTGTGTGTGTGTGTGTGTGTGTGTGTGTGTGAGAGAGGGTGCGGAAAGTGACAGAAAAGGTCAAGCTTATCGAGCTTCACAAGAGAATCACAGTCAAATTACACGCACTGTCCTAGCCGTAGATTGGTGCAACACACACACATACACACAGTAATTAAATTGAATGAATAAGTGAAGGGATAAATCAGGGAGACAGTAATGAACAACGGGAAGTATGTAAACAAATAGTTCAGTATCTGAAGTCAGACTCTGACTTCACACACACACACACACACACACACACACACACACACACACACACACACACACACACACACACACACACACACACACAAAGCAGGTGATCTATACTCTACTGCACAGTCATTCAAACCCAGTCCCCCCCCCTTCACTTGTCATCAAGAGCCAAGACAATGACAGCAGATAAGAGGTGGAGGAAGGATGTGTAGATGGATGAAGAGAAAGCATTGAGCAGTAGGAGCTAGATTAAGGAGAAGTAGGGCACTTGAAGGGCTGCATGGTCCTTAATCGTCTCCACCACCACCCCTCCCTACCTCTCTCTGTACTAATGACTCCTGTAGTGGAGATTAAAGCTGAATAATAGATGGCTTGCAGCTGGGCCAAATATGAACACAGCAATAACCTGGGAAATGAGAGGGAGAGTGAAAAAAGGAACAGGCTATTTACACTCAGGACCAACAGGAACTTTCAAGGTTTCTCCGATCAGTCCCCGAGTATGAACGCTGCAACAGAAATCAATGGCTGGGTTCATCATTTATCTGAACATGGTCAAATTCCCCAAAATCCATCTCAGCATGAAGGTCATGGTTAAATGGTAGAACAAGCATCACATTGAACACTCACTGTACTAGATGAGATTATCTTAACTTTATGATGCTTTCGGGAAACTGAGCCTGTATACTTTCCATTATGTCTCGGCCATGATTGATTTCTGATGTGGTATAATATCATTAGAAATAGTGACTTTCCAGTGGACTTTACTAGCATGTACTTCACTAGAACAACTACTCTTTTGTTTCTTAAGCTAGAAAGTGGGCGGGCTTAGTTATATTTGACACTTTAACCTCACCCATCTTAAATGTAATGCTTTTTTTGTTTCTGTTTTTTTCTAGAAATTGATTGGTCTGGAGCCCAAATGCTGTTTGGGAGTTTTGCAAAGTAGGATGTCAATCAGGCTCATTTGAAAATTCTGATACACCTTGAGTCATTTTATGATAACATGATAAATGATAAATGACGTGCGTTAACCAAATGACTAAATCTATGGCATCCTATAGTCTGTGAAATTGTTTACATAGCTACACCGCAGTGTCTCATTTTTTTTTAAAAGGTGTTGATTAATTTCTCTAAGAAGCCACAGGTTTATATTAATGTCCTTGTTCTGCTTATTGCTGCCATAATGAGATCATTTGTATTACGGATGTTATAACTATAAATAGATAAAATGTACAAAGTGCTACTCTTTAATAAATAGATGAATTAATGAATAAAAGACCTTCAGGCTGATGGCAGAAAGTCTGGACTCCATAGCAGATTTTATTAGACAAGGACAGGCCATAAGAGGGCATCTGACTAACATGTAAAGTGACCAATCACAGTTCGCTTGGTTCCGTGTCATGTCCGTGAACAACAGACCTGCGTGCAACAATAAATCGTTCTTTTAAGGATTTGTTCAAATCATTTTGAATGTCCAGTGTTTAGCTGTTCCGCATAAGCACTCGTCATCACATATGTAAAGACGACGGCTTTCTCCTTCCGTGAGGGAAGCAAAGTGTCATGAAAGCTTTGTTTCCAGGTGAACTGTTAAAAATTTGGGACACACACGTCTCCTATAAATCTTGCCAGATCCAACCTTTAAGGTTTTCCAATTTTGTGTGCCACATGCAACAGATGTTTAGCTAACAGTTTGTACGTGTCACGCCTGAGGCTGAAACTAGGTACGAGGTAACGCTGGCCATTCCAGACATTACTTATGGTACTGTTAATAATGTTAAGTAAAGTAAACAACAAGCAAACTGCAGTGTCATCTGTAACCCTGATTCTTTCTATTTGGTGCTTTTACAAGCCTAACAAATAGAGCTAATTAAAGCAGCACTCCTATATCTATTATTAAACAAACTAAACCTCAGCCATGACAATAGAGTAGAAATAAGGGTGTTAGCATTTGGCCATGGAGCACTGTGATTAAAAAATTATGTTCACACTTGTTTGACTACGGGGTCAAACACTTGCTCAACTAAACTCATCTGTTTATTTCTTGCTTGTTTTCAAATTAAGGATTAGCTATGTGTGAAAAGGTCATTACATCAGTTAATGGCAACACCTTCACCAAGTGCCACTGATAAAATGACCCAGCATTAACCTCATCACCCTCTGCCTCAGAACTCAGCTCATTCAACACAGAAAGAGGACAAATAATCCACAATAATCACAAATTTAGTCACTGATCAATTATTCAGACTTTTTAAGGATCAAACTGGGCTTGCTAGGCTCTAATATCAATAACAGTAGCATCCATTATAATGATAATGATGATAATGATGATGATGTTTTTTTATTATTAGTAGTAGAAGTAGTATTAGCAGTAGCACTATTAGCAGTTAGTAATAGATTTAGTAGTATACTAATCACAATATTCCTAGTAATACTACAGTAATAGTAGCAGCAATGTTAAAAGTAGCAATACTAGTATTTATAGTATTACAAGTAATATTTCTAGTAGTGTGTTAATAGTAATATTCCTTGTAATACTAATAATAGTCAAAGCAGTAGAAGTTAGTGGTAGAAGTAGAAAAAAAAGGCATTCACAATTTTACAAGTAACAGTTCTAGTTGTATACTAATAGTCATACAACTAATAATACTACAATAACAGTTCTAGTAGTAACAGTTGTAGAAGTAATAACAAAATAATAGTAGTGTTTATAGTATTAGGAGAAATAGTTCCAGCAGAATGTGAACAATAATATACCTGGTAATATTACAGCAATAGTGGGATTAATGGTTGAGGTAGCAGAATACTATTAGTATAGTAAAAGTCCTGTAGTATATGAATAGGAATATACCTGGGAATATTGCAGCACAAGATATGGTAGTATTAGTGGTAGCCTAGTGGTTAAGGCGTTGTCTACTGATCAGAAGGTCATGAGTTCAAGTCCCAGGTCCAACAAATCTGCCACTGCTTGGCCCCTGAGCAAGGCCCTTAACCCTCAATTGCTTAGTTTTATAAAAAAAAAAAAACCCAACAACTGTAAGTCACTCTGGATAAGAGCGTCTGCTAATTTTCTGTAAAGAAGAAGTAGTAAAATACTTAAAATAAGTATTTATATGATTAGTAGTAATTGGTCAAGTTGTATACTAATGTCGATATACATAGCAATATTACAGTAACTGACTATTATAACTAATATATTATTATTATTATTATTGTTATTATTATTATTATTATTATTATTATAACAACAACAACAATAATAACAATAATATATTAGTTATAATAGTAGTAGTTGTAGAAGAAGTATAAATATAGGTAATAGTAATATACAAGCCTAAACATAATCCTTATTTATCTTGATTAATTAACTATACTATGTGCAATACACAACTAGACACACAATTCAACAATAGATAGATAAATAAAGACACATTAATAAATAAAGTTAAAAATTCACCTCAGTAAAAAAAATGAATAGGGAGATTGTGATTTTAATGCACTAGAGTCCATTTTTTTGAAGCTCACAATATTGCATTGAATCACACTTGTTTTCTCTATAAAAATATGTGAAATATATTTTATTGAATCTGGGATCTAGGGCTACACAATAAGTATTACACAATGTCACATGAATGTTACATGTGTTATGTCCTGACTAATTATAGTGCAGTATACTGTACACACTGTATTTTTACACATGTTCACATTTTACATCCTACTTTCTAAGAGAGTGCAGTTAAACTGATGTAACTTTGTCAGAGTTTTGTACGCTCGCATGAGCCAGTTATAGCATTAAAGCCTCAGGTTAGTGCTCACTGTCTGTCGAAAAGTTTCCCTGTTCACTTC
>NC_062539.1:6550941-6570941 GCF_022655615.1 Tachysurus fulvidraco | reverse complement strand
AGAATGAATTCCCTCTGTGTAGTATTCATGCTTCATCTCCCAGCACAGTTCCTCACAATTCAGGCCTGGCATTTACATAGTCTCTTTTATTTCAGGAGAAACAAGATTATGATTAGGATATTTGTGTGTGTGTTCGTGTGTGTGTGTGTGTGATGTCCGTGGAGTGTAGTGGAGATATGACCTTCTACACCTTAAACACTTGAAAATGCTGTGTGTGTGTTTGTGTGTGTGTGTGTGTGTGTGTGTGTGTGTGTGTGTGTGTGTGTGTGTGTGTGTGTGTGTGTGTGTGGAAATGACCTATACTATACCTTAAAAACACACAAACAAACACACTCAAACAAATATGCTGATGCTCTGACCATGACATTAATGTTGTCTGCATGGTTTATATTAATCCACAGACTCTAATGTGTTAGCACTCCAACCCACAAAGACACCCGTACGGTGGATGTTCCACATAAACAGCCGTCTATCTTTTCTGTAAGGAGTCTCCAGTGTCAGTGCATGAAAACATTAAGCTGACCAAAAGCTCAAATCAAACCTTTCATGTTCTTATTGTAGGAAATGGTATAATTTCTACATAACTTCCTACTTTCACGAATCCTCCTGATTTCACTGATAGTGTTAGACGTGTAATTAGTACCAGTATCACCGTGTTTGCTTGTTACAATGCTGAAATATCTAAAAATATCTAAAAAAAAAAATCTACCTTACCTTTCCTAAGAATTAAGAAATGCATTTCTATACATGAGGCACATTGTGAATTAATTAAAGGAAAGCTTTCAATTTATCCTGCATTTACCTGGAGTATTGACTCCAACAGCCTTCTTAATTAAAAGACTAGATCCCAGAGTGGCCATGGCTTTGTATTTGCTATAGGAAACCATATGATCTACTAGATGATGTGCAGTCTGGGGAGAATACTTAATATTTCATGTAAAGCATGACACACAGGTGCTTGAGATATTCCCAGTTCATCTGTGCTGATTTTTTCCCCTGTGGCTAAATACTTAAATGTTGTCAGACCTACAAGGTCTGGTACTGTGTTTGCGGCGTCAATTTTTTTACCTTGTATTGTGGTTACTGATAAACTGATAAATATATTTCCAAATGAGAGGAAATGACAACTTTCTGGTTATGTAATAAAGTACCGTGATCCAGGTTCATACAGAAAACAAGGAAGTCTGAACAGAAATGTTTATTCAAAGTGAGCCTGTGGACATGTTTTGTTGCTCATTATCACAGTTTGTTTGTTTCCCCGTCTCCAATGCCGTATTTGTGACTGTATTATATTTTAAGTGGCTTTTAGATAAACATTGTAGTTTACAATCTGAGAATTTTATAAATAAAGCTTAAATCTCACACTACTGTAGAAAACAGTGTAACAAGGGGTGGGAATGGGGTGGAGCATCATGAATATGGGGTAGAATGGGGTGGGACTTCATGAATATTCGTGGAAATGGGGTGTCGCTTCATGAATATTAATAGGAATGGGTGGAGTTTCATGAACATGGGTGCGAATGGGTTGAGCTTCATAAACAGGGGTGGAAATAGGGTGGAGCATAATGAAAATGGGATGGAATGGGCTGGAGCTTCATGAATATGGCTGGGAATTGGGTTGAGCTTCATGAATATGGGTGGGAACTGGGTTTATAAACAGGGGTTGGAATGGGGGTGGCGTCAAAGAAGGTTAAAACCCAACTACGAAAGGGTAAAACCCAACTACGCAATTTCGTCTATTTTGGGTTTACGTCTGCGCACCTACATATTTAATGTGGCAAACTACCTGTATGTAGGTGGCAGACATAGCCATCCTCAACCCAAAATAGCACGAAGGACATCAGGGTGATGCGGGAAATATTTAGAATTTTCACTAAACTAAAGACTGAATCCACAGAATATGATAATGTTGTTTATTTAATATAATAAACCAGTCTCTGCCTATATGTCCTCAGAGTTCACTCCATCCCTAACACGTGAATCGTTTACTACTAAATAGTGTAACTGGGAACCCAGACCTATTCCTGCACCGACTGCTTGCACAATCCAGACTTAAATCCCAAACACTGATCAAGACCAAGAAGCCAAAGTTTAACAATGAGGACTGACATTTTAATCAGAAAGTACAGAACAGAGCAAGCTCCCCTTAACTCAGAGGAACCTAAGTCTCTTCCTATTTCACTCCTTACCTCTCTTCTTGTCTGTCTATTCTGTCACTTTCTTTCTGACACTTTAATCACAGCAGAATGTCACGCTCCCCGTTCAGACAAAGGACAATCATCGCAGTGATAATTTGACCTCTCCTTCAATCAGTTTCACTGTAATTGCATCAGACACCGTCCCTGGGTCACGTTTCTCAGCGTGAGAGAGAGACAGAGAGAGAGAGAGACAGAGAGAGAGAGAGAGAGAGAGAGAGAGAGAGAGAGAGAGAGAGAGAGAGAGAGAGAGAGAGAGAGAGAGAGAGAGAGAGAGAGAAAGAAAGATTTGGGAGTGTTATGAGTTTGAGAGTATTATGACTTTGGGATTGTGCTATGATCTGGGTAAAATGCTAGAGAATATCTTAAAGCCAGAATTCCTAATTTGACAATAACTTCGAAGAACAATAGCACAACTGCACCATTATAATAGAAATATTAATACCGGAATGAAACTCCATATGACCTTTGCAAAGCTCCGATCATGTTCACTTTGCCGTTCTTTAAGTTAATGTCAGTGAGGTAATAGGTCGTATTTATTTTAATAGCACAGCCTGAAGCATTCGCAGTATTTAAAATGCCAAAGAAGTTACGCGTGAACACAAAAATATAGTCGTATAGACATATCCCAATTTGTGCTTTGGTGTTGGAAGGTCACATGCTCTGTAGCTTTTGTATCTTTGACCTGCAAAAGACAACAACAAAAAAAAACCTTTAAAAAATAAAAAAGATAAGGAAATCACAGGACATTCAGTTTCTCAGGGAAGTAATATGTGATAATGAGCAAAACACACACTTTTTATAAATATCTTGGTTATAAAGCTAAATGTTAGGCTAATGCAGCTAATTTTACAATGCAGCTTGTTTTATTGTAGCTATCTACCAAGATAGTTTCCTATTTAGCTGATTATGTTTATTGGCCCTGATAAAACCATGCAAGCCATAATCATATTTACAGTATGTTTAGCTAGCATACCACAGTGATTAGCTCTCCACAGCAATGCTAGCTACTGTAGCTGTTTTTCTATCAAGCTAATGTTATTCAGGTTCCAGGAGTGACAAGCTTTTAATTTATTTCTCACTGGAACAAAAGTAAGTTGTTAAATATTAAGTGAGCTCTGCTGAAGCAAAATATTCAACCAGTTGAGTGATTTTAACTATAAATAGTTTTCAATCTAAGGTATTTTATGCCCCCCCAATAAATAAATAAATAAATAAATAAATAAATAAATAAATAAATAAATAAATAAATAAATAAATAAATAAATAATAAAATAATGTTATAGCACCTTTGGAAAACTTCAGTTTCCAAAGTGGATTCTTGTGATAGCTGTCTTTTACCAGTGAAATGAGAAATAGACATAAAGATTTTGAATATAATTCTACTTCGTTTCTACTGATGATTCTGAGCATTGGGGAAAATGTGTAGAAGAGCTATAAAGCTCGCAAATAAAAATCATTGATGCGTTCGTGCAGTACACACCTGACTAAGTCCAGCTGAATTGCGGATATGAATATGAGCGCGCACACACACACACACACACACACACACACACACACGTCTGTGTGGGTGACTATGAATTCCGGTGTGTATGTTAATGTGTGTCAGTGTGTGTGACCAGGTGGGTTTAATTACATGCACTGTGTGTGTGTGTGTATGTGTGTGTGGGTGTGTGTGTGCATGAGAGGGAGAGAGACTTCCTGCTGTTCCATATCTCCCTATACCGACATGTAGTGTGCTATATATACAATAATTCACCTTCTATATTATGCAATTCTATTCTGTCATACCATATGTGTGTGCGTGTGTGTGTGAGTGCATGCATATGTGTGTCTGTTTCCTGTAAGCCTTAAAGCCCTGTTCCTGCACTCTCAATAATGATGCATCTTTTTTTGGTAGTTTGTTTGTCTGTTTGTTTATTCTAGATACTGTCATTAATTCCTTTGATTTTCTGAAGTAGTAAAAATTCACTCTATCATACGGAGATAGAGAGTTAGGCTGATTTCCCAATTTTATTCCAACTGGATTCCAACCCAAATGTCGGTTCACATTGTAAATGCAATCCTGTGCGAAGAGTTTCAAGGGTTTTTTTTTCATACAAAAGTCAATGTATTTTTTTTAACAGAAACTATTTTAATTACTAATATTCTTACGTTGTGATGTAACAAGAAATAAAAACTCACAAACAAAAAAATGACAAACAATTGTGTCTACACAAACTCAAGTCACACAAGTGAGTCAAAGTTTCCGTATGATGATAATAACAAATCTGCTAAGCAAGCTAGACAACAGACTATTAAAAGCATCATCATGGTTACAGCGTGAGCCACTTTTTCTTTGAATGTCAGCTTGAAAATGTACTTCATTCAGAATTTTTTTTACTGGAGAAAAATAAGTCCAAGAGAGTGTAATTTATAAGAACAAAAGATATGTTCTAACCATGAAAAAGACATCGTTGCTGATGTTAATGGCGCTTCTAAATTTCTACCTCAGCGAAAGGTTTTAATGCCTCTTTCCTGAGGAAAAAAATGAAGAGAAATCTGCAATTAAACTTGATTAAGGTCATCTCAGTCTGGCTCCAAGCAGGAAACCATCTCTGGAAGTCATCTCTGTTGTCTTTATTGTGACTAACGACAGAAGCTGTTGAGTTTATTACAGCTAGGTTGCGTCAGTCATGGTGACTTGATGATATACTCAAAAAGAAATTATTTTAATTATCATTTAGTCTTCTGACTAAGTGTTGGCTCTATTTAGAGTTGTTTTCCGTTACCATATTTCTGACTAAAGGAAACAAGATTCTCGAGATTTGGATTTGGCCTATGGAACAAGGTGTGATAGCATTATAAATCCGACACAAACAGACGTTTACTTACATCCATTTACAAAATAAATATACAAAAGTATATGTTAATAATTCATAATTATTAAACATAATCAACATATGATGTCTTGTAATTATTCCACTGTTGTCTATGTAGATTTACAGCATTTGGCAGACAACCGTATCCAGAGCGATTTACATTTTTCCATCTCGTTTTTATACAGCTAAGCAATTAAGGGCCTTGCTCAGGGGCCCAGCAGTGGCAGCTTGGTGGACAGAGGAATCAAGCTCTCAACCTTCCAATCAGTAGTCAGGAAGTTTAGAATGGGAAGAAAACACTAACACAAGAAATAGTTTGGAGTTCAGTTGTAGGAAAGTGGATGGTTTTGAAAAAGTGAAGCGGTATCTAGGTGTCAGATGAGACCGAGTTGAGCAGTTGCTGTGCTTTGATTCGTTGATTCTTAATAGTTTACATTATGCATTGAAACCCTCAGACTCCGAGAGCTTCTGTGGCGATAAAATTTTCTATGCTTGTGTTATGTCAGACATGAGGTGTAAAGACTTTGGTTTGGAGCTCTAAAAAACAAATACATCAACTTTTTACTGGTGTTAATAAGAAATGTTAAAGAAGTGGACAGAACAAATCTTAGGAGTGATTCAGGACCAATCTCTGATCAAGGGCTTAACCCATTACTAGGTACAGTATGACACATTCTTTTGAATACTGTGATTGGTTGTCCAATAAAAAAAATAGGAGCGTTTTTAAGCTGGTCTATTATTAAGAATAATAACAACAACATAGCGCGATATATAAAAGAGAATGCTTAACACCGCAGTTCGGTGCACTTCAGCTCACTTGCTGAATTCTTTCCCTCGCTCTGATCTCCGCACATCCACACGGTCCACACGGTACTCCAGCACGAGACACCGGGATCAATTTAAATGATCTATGAACGATATTACTAATGACATTTATGAATATTTTATTGAATGTAGAAAATGTCATCATAAATTTTTATACATGGGAAATGAGGCCCCCGCTGAAAGCAAACAGCATTAATGTTTGAGTGTCAGAGGGGCAGAGCTGGAGACGAGCGAGACAAGAACAAGTGGCACGTCTTCACCTTCTTTCCGAGGAATGAGTGCGTTTGTAGGAAGTGTTTGAATCTGGTAAGGAAATGCCAAACTAACGGCACTCTCGTAAAGGAACAGCCAGATATGAAACCTTCAGAATTTTCCACAGGGTCCAGATAACTATTGACTATAACTATTAACTAACTAAGCTATTACACAAATGTTGCTAACAGGGAAGTGACAATTAGCTTAGCATCACTAAGATATTTAGTCAGAATTGTTAGTCAAATTTTACACTCATATTCACATATTCACTATATTCCTGTGGAACATGATGAACATTTAATTTTGGCTAAACTGCCACCTCAATAAAACATTTTGTTTTTAATCTAAGCGCTACTTTTTAGATTCTATTCAGGATGCTAGCTATGCTTAATAGCTATGCCGAATGCATTGTCCCACAGAGAGAGAGAGCGAGAGAAAGAGAGAGAGAGAGAGAGAGAGAGAGAGAGAGAGAGAGAGAGAGAGAGAGAGAAATCCACTGTACAAAATAAATCAGTCTATTTCTTAAAATCAATCAGCTTTTTAAGTGACAAATGAGGTTTTTATGGAAATGTAAAGTAATGAACATCTATACTCTGGAGCAAGGCTGTTATGGAGATGAACAAAGGCCTGCCAAATAGATCTGTGTGTGTGTGTGTGTGTGTGTGTGTGTGTGTGTGTGTGTGTGTGTGTGTGTGTGTGTGTGTGTGTGTGTAGGAGCTGGTGTTCCTGCTGAGAGTGGTGTTAGAGTCTTTGTGTTTGTACTTTAACCCAGGCCGAGGGAGCTTCTAACAGCAGGCTGTCCTTTCAGCATGTGACAGCATGCTGAGTGCCAACACACACACACACACACACACACACACACACACACACACACACACACACACACACACACACACACACACACAGCTGAAGTACATTGAAGTACATGGATGAATTTATCTCATTATGTGACACAAGACTACACCACATTTCCCGCAAGTAGCATAGCGAGGAACATCAGCATTACGAATTCTCCAGTGTGTGTGAGGGTTTGATAAAAACCAGCACAAAGCAAACATAAGGGGGTATTACAATGTGTGTGTGTGTGTGTGTGTGTGTGTGTGTGTGTGTGTGTGTGTGTGTGTGTGTGTGTGTGTGTATGTGTGTGTTGTGAAATTACGCACATCAGTATTCAGATCTCCAGCTTACCTCACAAGTGGGAATTCAGAGCTTGGAATTTCATCACTTTTGACCAACATGCTTGTGTGTGTTGTGTAACTTGTGTGTTACGTTAAAATGTCTTCACACTGTGAGCATCCATGTTGATTCGATATCACTTTGATGAACTCCTGAGTTTCCGAGTAATAATTCCAAGTTTCTTTGTTTTTTTTTCCTAGTCGTAGATTTTACAAGTTATGACCTTTAGTTGAATGCAGAACTAAACACACAGGGGTGGAAGTGCTGAGTAAAACAGGCGTGGCTCAATTCCACACGGTTCGGAGTTAGTTTTGAGACATCAGTTCAACTGAAGACAGACTAAAGCACAGAAGCCATTTGAGATTGATATTAAATACAGCTATATTTCAGTAATCATATCATTTCAAGGCTTCACAGGAAACAACAGCATATGAATGTATGATTTTAGTATTTTCAATAATAAAATCATACATTTATGGCATTTAGCAGACACCCTTATCCAGAGTGACTTACAACTGAGCGTTAAGGGCCTTGCTCAGGGGCCCCAACAGTGGCAGCTTGGTGGACCTGGGGTTCGAACCCATGACTTTCCGATCAGTATCTCGACACCTTAACCACTGAGATACCACATCTCCCATCCGTACGTCATAATAATATACATCTTTTTTTTTTTTTTTAAAGAAGATATTTTTACCTGTTTTTACAGCTTTTAATATGTATTTCTGTCAAAATAAAAAAAAACATCTTAGTGTATATTTTAGCGTATATATAGTTAGCCTAAATATAGTGGCAGTAGGTTAACCAAACATGTCAGCTAAGCCGTTTTCATTCTCCACCATGTCCTTTATGGTGGTTTTGCAAATGAATCACATTTTTGTGTTTATGGACCATGAACAGCCCGTGTTCATTTGCATTTTAATCGGCGGTTTGATGTTAATTGTCTCCTCGCTGTCTGACAAAACGACCCAGAGGTCATCTTAAAGCTTTGATCGTTTAAAAAAATCATGCTAACTCCACCATCATCTCTGTCAGCCCTTCTTACAAGAAAAACAGGAAGTGCTGAGAAGATAAGAATGGATATTTCTCTAAACATGTACACAGATTAGGCGCGAGTCGCTCACGTCGCTCACGCATGAATAATGAATAATAATCAACAAAATGAGAGAAATTCAGAGGCGAGGCTCACACACTGCTCACGCCGGCTCAGGAGGAGACGAGAAGTCTAATGCGCTCTTAATGATTACGCATATTATAAACCCTGAAAAGCACCTGCTGCTTTTCTGTCTTTCTCTCGCTTCCTGCTTTGTTACATCTGTCTCACTCTCTCTGGCCCTGTCCCATTCACTCTGTTTCACTCTCTTTCATACCTGTCTCACTCTCACCCCTTTTTCTCTCTTCTTCACTCCATTTATCTTATTAACTGTCTCACTCTCACCCTGTCTCTCTCCTTCCGTCTTGTTAACTCCCACTCTCACCCTGTCTCTCTCTCTTCTTCTATCCTTCTATCTTATTAACTGTCTCACTCTCACCCTGTCTCTGTCTCATCCCTGTCGATCACTCACTTAATCTGCCTGTCTTTCATCTCCTGTCTCACTTTAATTCCTGTCTCTCCCATGAGCTCTCATCTCACCTTCCTTCCACACCTCATCTCTTATTCTACTTCTTTCTGTCTCTCATCCTCACCATATTTCTCTGTTATAGCTGTCTCCCCTGACCCTGTGTCTCTCTTATCCGCTTCAGATTGTCTTACTGTCTTTTTTATCATCCCGTCTCACTCACACTGTTTCACTCTTATCGCTCTCACACCCTCACCTATTCTCTCTCTCTCTCTCTCTCTCTCTCTCTCTCTCTCTCTCTCTCTCTCTCTCTCTCTCTCTATTCTATCCTAATCTCTGTCTCCTTCTTACCATTTCTCTCTTCTGAGTCTCTCTCTCTCTCTCTCTCTCTCTCTCTCTCTCTCTCTCTCTCTCTCTCTCTCTCACACACACACACACACACACACACACAGAGCTCTCTTTATCACATTCTCTTTATCTTTCTCCATCTTATCTTCCCTCACTTTCCCTCATCCCACTTCCCCTATCTATCTCTCTCATTCTCTCTCACATCCCTCAGTCTTTCCATGTCATCATGTTTCTCGCTGTCACACCCCCACCATCCCTTTCCCTCTTTCTTTTGATCTCACGCTCACATTTTTTCCTCTCACTTTCGTTCCATCTCTCTTCTCTCATTTGCTCTCACTTTCACACCCTCGGTCTATCTCTCCCACTTCTCGCTCGTGTTGCTCTGTTCATCCTCTTCTCCTGCTTTCTTTCACTTGTTTGTGTCCCTTCTTTTTCTTCCATTTATTATCTTATTCTGTCTCTCACTCTCTCTTGCATCTTCAAGTTGTTGTTCTTCCATTCTCACATTCCCTAAATCCATCTTGTCCTTTTCTCTTTCCCTCATCACACTTCACCTCTATCGCTTCCTCACAGTCTCATCCCTTTTCCCTTCCTCCCTCTCTTCCTCTATATCATACTTACACATTCTCTCTCTCTCTCTCTCTCTCTCTCTCTCTCTCTCTCTCTCTCTCTCTCTCTCTCTCTCTCTCATATCCTTCTTATCCCCCCACCCCACCCCCCACTCTCTGTATAAACTGGGTTATTTAAGCATGCAGTCCCGTCCCCTCGGGCCCGATGTTGAAGAAGGGGGGTTGGGAGCGACAGATATTCCAGGAGGCGCGTTTCCACAGCGAGACGTCTATGATTGGTGTTAAGGATTCAATTATGCAAAATGAGTAATCGCCTGTCATTTTGGCCCGGCGCGTCCCGCAGTCATCTAACGCCTTTAGTGGCATCAATCACGAGGCTGTGGTGCAGAAGAAATGCAGGACAGTTTGTATGTGTATCTGTGTGTGTCTGTAAATATATACGTGTGTATGTATGATGGTGATTGACAAGTGATCACACACACACACACACACACTTATTATATATAAATATCAAAAATATACATGCTCTCTTCTGATTGGATCCTTTCTTGATAAGGTTATAGTGTGTGTGTGTGTGTGTGTGTGTGTGTGTGTGTGTGTGTGTGTGTGTGTGTGTGTGTGTGTGTGTGTGTGTGTGTGTGTGTGTGTGTGTGTGATCGGTTGTCAATCAAATCACACACACACACACACACACACACACACACACACACACACACACACACAAACACACACAATAACCTTATCAAGTAATGATCCAATCAGAGAGCATGCAGATTTTTGATATGTGTGTGTGTGTGTGTGTGTGTGTGTGTGTGTGTGTGTGTGTGTGTGTGTGTGTGTGTGTGTGTGTGTGTGTGTGTGTGTGTGTGTGTGAGGGAGTGTAATGATGGTGCTAGTTGACCTTTGGAACACTTCTGTCAATCACAATGACTGACAGGACAGATTTCAGTGTGGAGCTGACCTAATCCAAACAGGAAACACAAACGGCGAGCGGAATCAAGAACAGCGATCAGCGCCTCCCCTACTGACCTTTACAAACCATTACAAAGCGACTGAGAGAGAAAACTCTGGATTTCACACACACACACACACACACACACACACACACACACACACACACACACACACACACACACACACACACACACAAACACACACACACACACAGGAACTGAAACTTAAGGAACCTCAACAGGACTTCATTCCATATACAAAGGAAACATGTTAAATATATTGTTTGAGCTGGGCTAGCTAGCTAACCTACTAGCTACTCCAAAGGTAACATGGATGCTAACTAACTAAAAGCAAATTACTGCTACAATTGTGTTTTATACAACATTTGTGGGGCTAGTATCTAGTATAGTACCTACCTTTTAAGCTCCAAACTACATTTGGGTTGTTAAAACTGACACGTTTACATATATACTCTGTAACATCAGCTTATATAACCAGCTAAGCAGCAAATTCATTTCGTTCAGCATATTGAAGTGAATTTATCCAACATTAGCTCATCCGGATTGGCAGCTGACGCAACGCCCCATCATTTATCCCAGAATTAACATTAACGAATGTCAATCTTCATAAAAGGAGCTTTCACAAAGCATGGTTTGATGAAAATTGGGAATGTGAAAGCCGGACTAGGAAGAACACCGCAGTACCGAACCTGAGACTTTCTGTCAGAAGTGGTGTGAGTCTGTTGAACTGGAACTGTACGGTTATTCCTGCGAATGTGAACAAAATGGATACACGGGTCTGCACTTCGGGATCAAGGAAAAAAGTGTGTTTTAGCCAATAAAGCCATCATTGGTTTCAACAACACACAGAAGACAGACATGATGTGCCTTTCTGTACATTCATTCATTCTCTTTCGCTTATCCGAACTACCTCAGGTCACGGGGTATCTCAGGCGTCACGGGGGATATCAGGCGTCATTTGGCATCGAGGCAGGATACACCCTGGACGGAGTGCCAACCCATCACAGAGCACACACACACTCTCATTCACTCACTCACACACACACACACACACACACCACGGACAATTTTCCAGAGATGCCAAGCAACCTACCATGCATGTCTTTGGACCGGGGGAGGAAACCGGAGTACCCAGAGGAAACCCCCGAGGCACGGGGAGAACATGCAAACTCCACACACACAAGGTGGAGGTGGGAATCGAACCCCCAACCCTGGAGGTGTGAGGTGAACGTGCTAACCATTAAGCCACCGTGCCCCCCCCCCTTTCTGTACATAATAGATCAAAAATCATTTTAAAAATATATACATGGTGAGTTGATATGGTTTTGTTTGTGATGACTGCTACACAAAGATTTAAAAAATGTCGCTCAACACCTAAAGAGTTATAATTGCACCTAGTGGTCAGAAATAATAACTACATCAAGCTCTAATACACTGAAAAAAAAAAAAAAGATGAGTGAATTTACTTAATTCAGATGCATACATTAGATGACACTACGTGATTAAATCGAGTCACATTAACACAATTAGTTCTCACACATCAGAGATAATTCGATCATGTCATTTCAAAACCAGGAATAAAACCAAACGCTGCTCTCTGAAAGAGCTCAGGATGAAACCCAAAGCGCTGGTGTTCACGTGAGCCTGCGATGTTTAGCGCCGCACTATTCTACCACATGAGGTTTAATCACGTTAATTTAATACTATAGTTATTTCTTCCCCTCAGAGCTGACATCCTAGTGAGATTTTATAACATAATTGGATCAGGTTAATATTACGTGAATGAATCATACTCATTCTAGTAATTAGAAACGAGTTGGATTACATTTAGTAGAAGCGATTAAATCATGTGTTTATGAGAAATGCAACAATTTGACAGAAATTTGTACTGTTCTTAAATCTGACCACATATTTTGTTTTTGTTTTTTCAATGTAGAGGCCCATTGGGACGAGATTCACGCTGCCCTTAACTTCTCAATAAAGCGGCAGCGAGATTGGACTCCAAGATTTTGTTTTATATCAAATGTTTTGCAATTAAATCTAATACGTTTACACAAAAAAAAATCTGTCTAAGTGTAGAATCTAGGGATTTTCATGCTGTGATTATCCCCAAGTTATCATCATTTTGAACCTCGGGTAGAGGAACGTCTTACATTTGTAATTTAGAAGCAGGGTTAGCACAGCTTTTTACCCGAGGTTATGAAACCCTGCTTGGAATAGCTAATATTTTGCTTGTGATGTTCAGCTGCATCCCAGTTAAGAAAATATGAATATTAGTGAGATTGGACTGTAAGATTCCATCAACAAATGTCATACAACATTCATATCCTGTAATAAACATTTTATCCATACAAATGTTTCTGTCTTCAAAGTAGATGATGATAAACCCATTTCTGCTCTGTGAGTCTTGAGGCTTGTTCATAAGCGTCTAAAATTTGAAGGTGTTATCTTCAACCACTAAGATTCTGACTCAGTAATGAGTCCTGACTCATTTCATATCAGACTGATCAACTAAAAATGACTGATAAGTCAACTTAGAACACCACTATGGTGCTAAAAAGAGGTCTTAATGGTCTTACAATGTATAATAAATTTGATGGATTTAATATTCAGGAGCAGGATCAGGGACAGAGTTTGGTTATCGGTGTGTGAACTAATCTAAAGGTGTTCGCTGATGTTTTCTGATGTTTCCTCCAGTGTGTAAAATTCATTTGGTCTAAATCGGATGATCGTTGCTTCACTTTAGTTTCATTCATGACAGCTTGCATGGAATGAAGCAACTGAGACAGCAGGACACAAAACCTTTTCATCGTTATGTCATAACTGGAAGGTGGATGTCTTGAGTTTGATGGAGAGTGATGTGTGTTTATTTCACTTTTGATTTCAAATGCATGTTACTGTATAAGACAATATCTGAGGTGTTTGTGTGTGTGCTTTTTTTATTTGGATAGAAACCACAAGACAAGACGACGGAAGAATCTACTTCTATATCTGTATTAATAAAAATTGGACAGGACCTACTCTGTGCATAAGTGCTGTGTTAGGGCTTGCACTGAAGAATCACCCATCACGCGTGAGTTTGCACCTCGGGCGAGTGGCGTCAAAACACAATCTCAGAGACCTGTTTAGTTGAAGAGCTTATGATATTATCACGCGGTATAAAAATAATGGCGGTATACGCCAGCGTGATCCCGCTGCAGGGACTGTGCAGAGATAACGACAGCCATCAATTTCCTCTCATACACACAGGTCAGGGAGCGAGAGAGCCAGCGGCTGCAAAACACACCCAATCACTGCTATCATGGGGTTATTACTGTGGTGTGTGTAGGGGTTATGTGGGTGTGGTTGTGTTGGAGAGAGAAAGGTGAGGGATGACTTGGTGGAGGACTTTGTCATTTTTGTCATTATTCCTGATTCATCAAGCCTAAATATTTTGTATATGTATTTTGTATATGTATGTGTATATGCTGTATGTGTGTGTCTTTTTGAGATGAAAAATATGGAAGAAAGATAAGAACACAGAAAACACAGAAATATTATATTACAGGGGAAAAGACACACATATGTGCACACACACACTAAAAATCACATCTTACTGGTGTATACGGTAACCAGAAGGTTGTTTGTTTATGATTTTTTGTGTTAATAAACATGACATGACATGACTGTTATGTCTGCTCTGATGTATGCATGCATGAAGTAATTCCTCTGGGTTTCTCTAGCCGATGGAGATCACTAGTGATTCTCGTTCTTACCCCTACTGTAGGCAACCTGCCAAGGTGTCTTTCATTTTGCACAGAAGCTACAAGATTCATATAGCATTCTGCAAACCACATGTCTAAATCATCACAGACTCTTCTCTCACTCCTTGTAAGTCCAAAATCTGACTGAATAATTCCACTGGGATGGAAATGATTTCCTCAAATAGCAACATATAAAAACATATACACATCAAACTGGAAGTATATTATTACCCGAATCACTTCAAACCCGAGTGTGATCCTTACACTTGATCTCTTGCATATTTCTGAGCAGATGACCATGACTGTTGAACTGATAGATGATAGGTTCACTCGACTCATCATCAGTGTGTAATTCCAGACTGCGTAGCACTTCCGAATAATCAATTTTACCAGTCACCAATCACTGATCACCACTGTTTCCGATTCAACCATCACTGATCACTGCTATTTTTCCAATGTCCAATCACCACTGTCTCCCAATCACTAATTAACATTGTTAATTAATTGTAGAAAATCACTGATCACCATTGTTTCCCAGTGACCAATCACTGATCACTTCTTTGTCCCAATAATCAATCACCACTGTTTCAGAATAACTACTGTTTCTCAATGGCCGATCACTGATCACTACTTATTCCCAAAGACCAATCACTGATCACCACTGTCCTAGTAACCAATCACCCCTGTTTTAAATTGACCAATCACTGATCAGCGCTGTTTTACAATAAGCGATCACCACTGTTTCCCAATGACCATTCATAGATCAGAACTGTTTCCCACTGGCCAATCAGTGATCAGTATTTCCCAGTGACTAATCACTAATCACTGCTTTACACAATGACCAATCACTGATCTCCACCATTTTCATGACTAATCGCTGATAATCAGTGTTCACCAATGACCAATCACGGACAACCATTGTTCCCAGTGACCAACCTTTGATCACAGTTGTCCTTAATGACTAATCACTGAACAATCATACTACTTTATGTACCCTAATTTGTAATTTGATACACCAATGATCATGATGAATACATTCATATGCCTAATTACTGTCTGGCATCAGCTAGTGACTTTTTAACCAGGCTTTAGACGGCTCCTTAGGACAAAGGTGATTCAAGACGGATGCTTCTTCTGTAAATTTGTCCATTTTTATAGATATTCAATATCAGAAACCACAGAATGAAATAAACTGGAGAACTTGACATGCGGTTTGCAGAGTGCTAAACTGGTTGCTACTTCTTTGCAGCATTAGCCTCACAGCTCCAGTGTGAAAGTAAATATGCAAAAGTAAACACACCTCAAAGATGCTCTGAATGAGTGACTGCATTTGGGGTCAAAAGAAACAGAATGATCTCATGTTGAGTTGTTGTCTAGCATTTCTGCCCAAAAAAAAAAAATAGCACAGGAAACTTTACCTAAAGAAACAGACTGAATAAACGTCCATAATATTAAACAAAGCCTCCAGATTAGCAAATAAAAAAGTTGTTATATGGAAGGGAAATAAGTAATAGTGATTTTATTGCGGTAAATCAAATTTACTATCCGTTCACCATCTCTCTCTCTCTCTCTCTCTCTCTCTCTCTCTCTCTCTCTCTCTCCCTCTCTCTCTCTGATATTTCTTTGTCTATCCATGAGCAGTTGGATGTATTTCTAACTCCAATCTCAGCACCAGTACAGGAAATCACATTTGTCTTCCACAGATTATCATCTCACGCTCATCTCATTACCCATGAGCCCCCGCTGCTCATCAGAGCATCATAACCAATGAAGCCCAAACGTTTACTCTTGACTGGAAAGCAAGAACACACACAAACACACAAACACAAACACACACACACACACACACACACACACACACACACACAGAGAGAGAGAGAGAGAGAGAGAGAGAGAGAGAGAGAGAGAGAGAGAGAGAGAGAGAAGCATTTAATCTGACTTTAGGGGATAGTGTTAGCAGAAATGGGTTTGATATCTCCATGTACTTTTAAGAAAAAAAAGGTTATGAAAAACTACTCTTTCTTAAAGCCCCGAGTGTCACATATGCTTTATATTAAGCACCACTGTGAAGTGTGACATGACAAAGACAGCCAGTACTGGACATGGACACAACAAAACAGGTGCAAAATCTATTATTTGGCTTCTGGTAAAAAGAGTTAAAGTTTTTTTACAAAAAGATTTATGGCTAAAAATAGTTTTAGTTTTAGGTTGTCCTGCTTTTTTTCATTCAAACAAAAAGATTTTAATGAGAATTGAAGTTTTCATGTCAAGGAATTCGGCCAAAGAAGATTTCCTGTGTGCAGCTCCTAATGATGCTAAATGGAAGAAATATCGGTACAAATTTCTACAACAGCTTTAAATAAAAAAAATAAAAAATTAAAATGAAATAAATAAATAAACAAATAAATAAATGTTTTATTTCGTAGTGTTAATTGCTTAATTTTTAATATAAAACTTTAACTAAATACAGGTATGTCCGACCTTCTATTGTATATTATGAGTCTCTTCATTATTTGTCTTCCTTTTCATCTTCTTTGCAATTAAACAAGAGCATCTTCCATTCCATTTCTTTTCCTCTATTAATTTTCACAAAATATAAGCTTAAATAACTTTAATGGCAGAAATGCAGTTGCTTGAGGGTTTTTTGATTTTTTTTTTTTTTTACCAGGAAATGAGCAAATTGCAATTAAAACATAAGTTGAACAGAGTCCAGCATTAAGTGCAGCTTAAATGTATAAAATCTCTCTCTCTCTCTCTCCATGAGAGATGGCGTGATTCTCGAGAGCAGATGGCTGGCTAATGTGAGTCAGAGAGTAATTACTGGCAATCTTGGGGCTCTGCTCCCCTCCACAGATATCCCACCGAGCGACAACTCTATCCCATTTCGCAAAACAAAGCGCTCGGGTTTGACTTTATCCATCCACTCAGTCTAAAAGGAAAAACAGGACAGTGGACAGCATCATCTCTTTGCATCTCTTTAAAAGCACTGGTGCTGATCTGCTTCCTCATAGTGCCAATTCATTGTATAGTACCGAACCAAATGCACTCAATGTGTTGATCTGAGGTCTAACGCCACTTATCGTTGAATTGTTTTCTAATCCTTTTTGTTGGTGCTTCATTACGTAGGATGTGTCGCCACTCTGCATTGTGTTGCATGCTGCTGGGACGGAGGGTGTGTGTTTGCTGGCAGGCTGGAGGGATCAGCAGATGTTGCAAGTCTTTTGTCTCCATTAGATTCTAGAAGCCCAGATGCTGAAAATAACAAGGCCCCCAGACAATCAGGTCAAAGGCTACCAGAGTGGAAAGAACATGTTCTGAATGTTTAGGAAAATCTTTACTGGCTATTTAATTACCTTTGCCCTCATTTAAAAATGAATATGCACTAATTACAGATTTTTAAAAAAATGTCCTCCTAAGCTAGCTAGCTACCAGCAGCCAAAAATATAGTGCAGCAATCAAGACTCACTAGAATAAGTTTCAACATTAGCTAGCCCTTTTAACAGTACACTGGTGAACTCGACTTATCATACTGTACATTTATATGCATCAGTATAGACAAATAAATGATTTATTCATCGCAAGTCTGATATAAACTCGTTTCGGTGTGAGACGTGTGTTTTTCTCTCTGTTGATAACCTTGCACAGAATTTTAGTGCTTCAAGAAAACACCTTCAAATTTTAGAGGCTTATAAACAAGCACTTGGGGCGTCTCAAAGAGCGTAGATTGATATCAACATTTGCTCTGAAGATAAGAGACGTTTATGTGAAATATTTTGTTTTCTTGAAAACTTTATATAGAATTTTGTCCATACTAGGCTAAATAAAAACAGGAGAAAAAGTTTGAAAAACTACAAATGTGTTTACTTTCAGGGGGCACGGTGGCTTAGTGGTTAGCACGTTCGCCTCACACCTCCAGGGTTGAGGGTTCGATTCCCGCCTCCGCCTTGTGTGTGTGGAGTTTGCATGTTCTCCCCGTGCCTCTGGGGTTTCCTCCAGGTACTCCGGTTTCCTCCCCCGGTCCAAAGACATGCATAGTAGGTTGATTGGCATCTCTGGAAAATTGTCTATAGTGTGTGAGTGAATGAGAGTGTGTGTGTGTGCACTGTGATGGGTTGGCATACCGTCCAGGGTGTATCCTGCCTTGAGAGGCACAGGCTCCCCGTGACCCGAGGTAGTACGGATAAGCGGTAGAAAATGAATGAATAAATAAATGAAAGTGTCTACTTTCGTAAGAGCTTCATATTACCTCTGGTGCAAAAAGCTAGCCTGCATGTTCACTATGTGTAAGTAAGATAGCTAAACGTACATTTAGCTAAAAACCGAAGTACCAGACCAACAATCTAGCCTCATTTACACAAATTAGACCTAATGAGGACAGAATTAAAGGTAAGATTATCACATATCTAAAAAGTGAGATTATCGCTAGCATAAATGAGATAAGAGTTTAACTAGCTACACTTACACATAAACTAGGACAAAATGAGATGTTTCAACACATTTGTTACATTTTAAATGAAATATTTAGCAACAGAACTAATACCATAAACCCACATACTAGCTAGATTTAAATTAAAGCCAAGTGCAATGATTAAGCATGAGTATGTGCTTGACTTACTCGACTATGCAATATGATGCAATCCAGTAGCATGTAGCAAAACTAGGACACATTAGTAATGCCTAAAAAAGACGAGTATGGAGAACAGAACGCGCAAACAGACGTGAGCAAACATGCACACTCACACACACACACACTCACACACACACACCGCCATCTGTAATCTGATGAACTGAGCAACGTTGGCATCACGGCCCATAATGATTTTCCTCGATTCTGTCCTTGTACAAATCAATAGAGTTAGGGAGAAATAGGCAATGAATATGCACACAGCACAGCACATGCACACGCATATGCTGCGTCCCAATTCTACTATCTGTCGTAAATAATATCCGGGATTAGAATTATTGTGTCTCAAATTGTCTGTTTAAATACGCATCCTAAACGTTTCGGCTAATACTGCCCGTGTGTGAAGGAGGAGGAGTTTGGAGGAGGCGGTTTGAGTTGCAAAATTCATGATGGATCTGTGGGAAAACAAATTGAGCTGAATAATAAATTAAATCATATAGTATAGATTATATAAGGAATAACGGAAGATGAAATGCAGTAGTGAAATTGTGTGTAACTAGGCAACAACATTCTATTCCTCACATGGTGTATTAGTAGGTCTCAGTACTTACATCAAAAGTCTGTCCTTTTTCTACATTAAAATAGTACATACTTTTAGTGAATAGTATAAGTAGGCAAATTGGGATGCCGCAATAAGCACAGTGGACAGAGAGACTGAAAATGACAGAGACAGAGAGAGAGAAAAAGTAAGATTCGTGAGAGCAGCTACATGCGCAAAGCTCCCAAAATATGACTCAGAAAATGTCATGCTGCATTACTGTAACTTATGAATATATATGAATATGATTTAAAGATATTTTTGGTTTTACTTCAT
>NC_062539.1:6535941-6548441 GCF_022655615.1 Tachysurus fulvidraco | reverse complement strand
CACACACACACACACACACACACACACACACACACACACACACACACACACACACACACCACGCAACACCTCTTGTCTTATACAACCCACAACACAATGCATCGCTGTCTCTGAGACTTTGTTCAATGCCAGTGTATTTGGCAAGCTTTTCAAGCTCACCATACAAAGCCACTGCAGGAGGTACACACACACACACACACACACACACACACACACACACACACACACACACACACACACACATGCAATATGTCGGAATTCTGTCCAGTAATAAAAGAAGAGAGACACAAACAATTTGTGTGTTATTGTAATTGACATTGTTGTATCCGATTAGTGCTACACAATATAAAAGTGTGTGGTAAGCCATAGCTGAGCAAAAAGTGGCATGCGAGCTGGAAATCTGTTTGTTTTTGGAAAGGTTTTACGTGACTGCTGTGCCCAGATAAAACACTCATATGTGCTCTTGGCCTGGCTTTCCTGTGTTCTCTACGTTATGTACTGCTGACATTCACTACTGACGTTCACTACTGACGTATCATTCCAACTATTGCATAAACCTGCAAGCAGGTTTGCAAAACTAGTTTCATCCACTTATTTCTGTATGTATTTATGATGAATACATACTGGGTTCATATAAGATAGTTATTAGCTGGCACGAAGAAACCAAATATTATTGACAAGTTCACTTTATAAAGAAAAGTTTAAAGAACTGTGTACTGGTCGGCACTGCACTGTCAAAACTGTCATAACTATTGTACTGTACACCATGGTCCTGGAGGAATGTTGCTTCATTTTACTTCACCAGCTGTATACTAGAAATGACAATACAAGCTTGTGGACTTGAATTTGAATCGGTATTTTACTTGGCATGGAGCGCTGAGAGCGTATAGCCTCCACACCGACCTGACGTGGAGAAAGTGAGCTTCGGATCACTATTTTCCAGAGGACCAGTGATCAGACTCGATCACGAAGGGCTTTTACAGATCATGTAAGGAAAATTCCAAAAATAACCACAGCGAAAACGTCTTCTGGGTGGCACAACAGAAGAGTGATTGCTCAAGAACATGGAGATTATGAGTTCAAATCCTGACATGGCCATCTGTAGCCTTAAGCCAAGAAAGAAAATTGCTCATACTTTTAGAGTGGGAAGGATGGCATAGCAAACACCTCCTGTCAAGCACAGAGACACTCACCAATCAGGGATGTTTGTGAGTTCATGTATGCGGAGAGGGCGCTTTTCTGTGTGTGTGTGTGTGTGTGTGTGTGTGTGTGTGTGTGTGTGTGTGTGTGTGTGTGTGTGTGTGTGTGTATGTGTGTAAAATTCAGAATGAACGCCATTTTGTAAAAGATGAAGTTTTTTGGTATCTCACAGAAAACATACTTTAGTGTTCATCCTCTCCAGATTGATGATGGTTGACTGGTATATGATGAAGAGTTCTGGCTGGTGAAAGGAAATTGGTAAATGACCAAAATTGTGGATCTAAAAACACAGAACACATCTCGATTGGCAGTGAACGTAACACGACTGGAAGTAAATAAAACTATCTAACAAAAGATGGAACAGTAACCCAAGTTATAGCTTAAAAATCTCCTAAAATAACAACAACCAAAATCATTCCCGGCAAAATCCAGTCATCATTATTACTGTTGTTCTGCAGTGAATGTTATGAGGAGTCACACACGTCTTAGCGGAGGCTCTGAACCTGAGCTTGCAGTTACATTGTGTGTGGGAAACTCGCACACTCCACTGGTGTTGTCTGACAAGTTTTACCTCACTGAATAATTCAGCACACACAGGAACAGAGTACACACATTAGAAGTCAGAGAGTTCATTGTTTGTAACGCAGTCATCCACCTAATTAACTGCGTCTACTGTACATAGATTTTAAAGGTGCGGTTATTTTTTCTTTTTCTTTTTTTTCTTTTTATTTTTTTCTTTTATCACGGTTTTTGTTGGTATATATGGCACGGATAAAGAGAGGTGCTTCTCACACGCTGTCAGTCGTCATTAAAAATCCACTCAGAGCAGAAACTCTAGTTTCTCTAGGACAGTGAGGTGAAAAAATGGGAGGGAGAAATGATGTGTACCAACAATATTTATCCAATCAGTAGGAAGAAGTGGCTCTGACTACTTGTCAATCATGCTGGGCTTTACACGCACGGATAACGTTTAGGTAATTAAATATCTCAGATTTGATATATTTTTTTGTTTGCCTACAGTAAACCATTGTCTGTCTATCTGTCTGTCTGTCTGTCTATCTATCTGTCTATCTGTCTGTTGGTCTATCTGTCTATCTGTCTGTCTATCTATCTGTCTATCTGTCTGTTTGTCTGTTGGTCTATCTGTCTATCTGTCTATCTGTCTGTCTGTCTGTCTATCTATCTGTCTATCTGTCTGTTTGTCTGTTGGTCTATCTGTCTGTCTGTCTGTCTATCTATCTGTCTATCTGTCTGTCTGTCTGTTTGTCTGTTGGTCTATCTGTCTGTCTGTCTACCTTATATAGTATTAATATTTAATTATCTAATACTATTAGTAATATTTCTTCTTCAATATATCTGCACTGCCAGTCTCAGTCCATTTACATCACCTCTGAACGATTTGCTCTTCTTTTTTTTTTTTCAGTACAGCCATTTCTTTCTCTTCTCCGTTCCATTAGCCACTCCACAAATTATCATCAATGGTGCCCTATCGTCCGTGTCTCCAACCTATACAGGACCGATGTATTATTAAATACAATTAATTTTGCATTATAAAATTACAGATGAATAAAACATTACAGGAGAGCGAGGGGAGATGTTGGATGGTGCAACTGGCCAATTAATTCTGATTAAGCTGTCACTCTTTAGGCACTCGGCGAGCGAGATGAAAAAAGGAATGTGTGTGTGTGTGTGTGTGAGAGAGAGAGAGAGAGAGAGAGAGAGAGAGAGAGAGAGAGAGAGAGAGAGAGAGAGAGAGAGAGAGAGAGAGGGAAAAGCGAGAGAGATGCAATTAACAATGTTATAAATTCTGCAGGATCTGGAGAAGCAGAGAGGGCTTAATGCATGACTGCTTAAAATTGGGAATTGAGAGTAGGAAAGGACATAAAGCAGAAAGCCATGATAAGAACAGACTGAACATACTAAATCAATCCTCAGTGCTACATCAGTTTGGATATCTGCACCCAGATGTGATCAGAGTTTAAAAATTGGCTTCACAACTAACGGTGTGAATTTGTGCATAAACATCCATCCATCCATTTTCTGTAGCGATTATCCTACACAGGGTCACGGGGAAGGTGCAAGACAAGCTGGACAGGGTGCCAACTGATCTCAGGGCACAATCACACACACACACACACACACACACACACACACACACACACACACACACACACACACACACACACACACACACTCACACACCTATTCACACACTACGAACAATTTAGAGATACCAGACAGCCTTGTCTTTGGACTGGGAGAGGAAACCAGAGTACCTTCTGAAAACCTCTGTGTGAAGCAAGCGTGAGAATAACTAAGCCACAGTGCAACTAAAACATGTGTGTACAAGCTAACAACCAAGAATAACAACCAAAAATAACAATTAGCCAAACTAGCATGTAGCCATTAACGGTGGAACAGAGAAATGTATTCTCCTTGTACACATAACCTGGAAGATATGTACTGTAGAACATCATAAACAACAATGCATTAAACTGCTGCTTAGTCTTTTAGATTGATTACGTCTCATGTCAGTCATTTTATAGACAACACTATATGCTATGAGCCAAGGTATATCCTGTGGGTGGAGCTTTGTAAAAAAAAATGTGATGATGTCAAATCTCCCTGTTAAAGACTTTTCTTTTTTGCCGAACGCACCTTTAAGTGTTTTTTTGTGAAATATATATAAATAATCCATCAGTGAAAATGAAACAAAGTGGTCACAACAATGTCCTCAGATACTTTAATGAGAAACGCTTCCCTCCTGCTAAAACGACACTTTATTAGACTTTAACTGAAGCTCGAATTCCCGCAAGAAAACGTCGACATTATGCCACGGCTATGGGCGAGAAGCTCTCATAATTGTAAAAGGGACACTCGAGTCAAAACCCATCAGCACACGTTCATAAAGCGATCCTGGGTGAATTGTAATGTATGCAGGAGCATCCGGCCGCTTTAAAGTAATCCAATCACCTTAATATGAAGCAACCAGTGTTGACTTCGCCAGGCAAAATAATCTCAATTAGCAACATTATTCATTCCGTGATAGGCTTGTTAGGAGCGTTTGATTGAACTATCCTGTGAGCATCACTGACAGGCAAATATCCTTCATTAATAATGAGAGAAAGGGAAGAGAGTAAAAGAGACGGGGAAAGAAAAAAAATAATATTAATCCTAACATGAATATGGCAGTAAATCTTTAAAGGTTTTTTTTTTTTTTTTTTGTAAACCAGCGCAAGCTGAAAACACTTCTGACTTAAATTCGCTTCGCTGTGTCACGTTGCTCAATCTGAAACTAGAAAAGATCCCGTTCTTAAAGATACGGCAAGGAACGTTGGCTAAAATGTTTTTCTTTTTTTTGCATCCCTTTTCTGACACAGAGATTTATTCTCCTCCGTGCTTTTCCGAATTATTCCATCTCTGCTCTTGAGCCTCTTCATCTCTAGTCAGCCTCGTCCTTTTTATCCACCCACTTTCCCCTTTTTCTTGCCTTCTTACACATCATCTCTCACCAGCTGTCTCGCTCTTTATTTCCTTTTTGCTCTCTCTCTCGCACCATCTATCCACGCTAACATGCTCTCCCTCGCTCCCTCTTTGCTTTATAGCTCAGTGTGTTTCCTTTTATATCTTCCCTATGGCAAGTCATTTTTCCCCTACCTGTGCATTAAGTCCATTCAGTGCCATACTACAAAGAGACAGCACGTAACAGGGAAAGAGGGGGAAAAGACAGAGAGAGAGAGAGAGAGAGAGAGAGAGAGAGAGAGAGAGAGAGAGAGAGAGAGAGAGAGAGAGAGAGAACACACCAGGGCTTCTCTCCTTCTGCAGGCGGTTATGTTTGTGTGTGTGGCATGAGGCTAAAGCAAAATTAATAGCCCCATCTTTAGAGAAAATGAGAAAGAGCTTGCCAAGCCAACTAGAGGCTGCAATCTAGAAGAGCGCGGAGGCAGAAATGTGTACAGTTATAAGATTCTCATGAGAAAGAGACAGAGCGCTAAAAAGGATGAGGTGTCTGGATGATAAAATATCTTCTTGAGGGCAAAAAGGGGTTAAAGCTGCTCTGTAATAGGGAAATTGAGGCAATGACTTTTGAGACATAATGTTCTCTGGCTCTCACCATGGTCTAGTCTACATGATTTCCTGCATGAGGTTGAGGTGTGAGCTTGAACCGTTTTGTTATTTATTTATTTAATTATTTAATTTTTTTTTAAATATTTAGCTTGCAATCATTTACATAAATCAGTCAAAAATGAGCATCAGATCTCAGCTGATTTTCGGTTCATTCCTTTTAAAATTCCTTACAAAAGTTTGGATATTTTCTCATCAGGGTTTCTTTCAGGGATCTTTATTTCATTCCATGTCTCAAGTAGACCGATTTTCTAATTTACCAGAAATGAATCAAGAGGTTTAGAAGAAAGTTTAGCCAGTTATAAAGCCTGGACTTTTTCCTGACTTAGTCCCCTTATTACTTCCCTTGCGGCAAAAATGGACATGATTCAACCGACAGTGAATTCATCTCTGAGCGCTAAAAGGAAGAAAGAAGAAGTGTCAGAAACACATCAGAAACTTGGGTATAAAGGTTGTTTTAGCTGCATTGACATGAATGAATGAATGTTCAAGCGCATCTATGATATCAGGACATCAGGAAATATTTGCAACCATTTTGATCCACCTGAAATCAAGGCAGCATGAATCGCTCTTACAGGCATGTAGATATAAATGTGTTTAAGTTTATATGTGAGTGTGTGTATGCCTGAGGAACTGCATCATACATATTTGTGGCTGAAAAATAAAATCTACTTTTTAATTCCTAAACCAAAATATGAAACAAATTTGAGTCTAAATTCCGTAGGGATTACGTTCGTGACCGATCCTAATAGAAATGCGCTATCTGTATTTTGTAAATGTAATAAATGTAATGTACATGTAAATGTAAACATCTTTGACGCAGAGCAGAAATGTCACGGTGCCAAATTCTATAATTTCTGCGCTATGGCATTTCGGAGGTGTTAGCGTGTCTTTAAATGCCTTAGCGGCGGATCCGATCAACCTACGATGTGCATGAACTTTTTTCACATGAAGGGTTTTTCAGGCTGTCATACACATTATGACAAAAAGTTGCATGACCATACAGTATATGATTCTTCGCTAAACTGTTTAAACTGTTGCTACAAAAGTCAGAAGCATACAATTGTCTAGGATGTCTCTGTATTCTGAAGGGTTACACTTCACTAGCTTGCTTTGTGCACAAAGCAAGCTACTAAGTAACTGGAGTGTCCTGCACAGTGCCTTGACTCTGACTCACCCCTACTAAACACCTTTGGGACAAACTAGAAAACTCCAGACTGCACTCCAAACCTCCTCACCTGACATCAGTGTCTGATCTCACCAATGCACGTAGTGCTGAATGAGTACAAATCTCCATAGACACATTCCAACATCTAGTGACAAGCCTTCCCAGAAGAATGGAGGTTGTTATAACTAGAAATGGGGATTAAATCTCGAATGATATGTTCATCAAGGGCATATGGGCATGACTGTCAGGTGTTCACTAACTTCTGGACCTTGTAGTGTCTTTAAATATGAATAACTACATACATTCTGTACATACACTGTACATTCACAGCTAACACGAGCTAATCTGACACAAAAATTAGTTTTTTTTGTTGTTGTTATATTCATGGACATTTACTGCTAATGCTAAATGCCTTTATTCTTTATAGTCAAATGGGAAACCAGATTGTAATACAGTTATAATACTTTATCAGTTATTATAAACATTACCGTAGAAAAATTGGTGGTAGCCACTTTTTCTATGGTAAACAATTTTTCTTAACCACCTTTGACTCCATTTCATGAAATAATGCGCTTTAAAGAAACGATGGCATGATTTCAGCAGGCAATTTACGTGATGCTAATCGAGCTGTTGCTGTTCACCTCTGGTTAGCTTTAAATTCCAGATTCGAGCTAATTTAGAGTTTGTTTGATTGTTTACTTTGCCTTCCTAAACTGTATGTACAGAATTTAAGGAGTAATGATTTGGAAGCAAATTGGAAGCTAATTGGAAGCTAAATCGTCTCATCCTGAAGTGGTTTGAAATTTGAAAACATTTCTTCTTAAAGGGATTTATGAATGCAGCATTCTATAGATAATCCCTATTCTTATGTACAGAGATGCTGCTTTTCATGCTTTAGCATCATACAAGCAGATTCTGTGTGTCCAAGTACATATTTACATGTCTGCATTTGTAGATTAGAAGGTGTGTATGGGCACCGAGTGCATGCATGGTTAAAGATGAGTGTGTGTGTGTGTGTGTGTGTGTGTGTGTGTGTGTGTGTGTGTGTGTGTGTGTGTGTGTATGGTTTATTGGCTCTCATGATTGAAGCTCATGCCATGAGAGAACAACATCCTTTAGGCTTATTATAGCTGTTAATCCTAACTGGGAGCCAAAAACATTTCATTTATTACATGATTCCTCAAATCCTCTTTCCGCTATGATTTTCCAGCTCTCTCATCTCTATCTCTCGGCTACTCCCTTCTTCTCTCTTTCTCTCAGTGAACACAGCAACTCTTTTGCTTTTTTCCGTCTTTCAGTACACAAAGGTCTGGAATGTAACAGGGCATGAGAATGTACAGTGTTAAAAATGTTTATTTGCTAAATAAAACAAGGTTAGGTTCATTTTAATGAGGGAGGAATGGCAAGATAACGAGGGAACGGAGGAACGGCTGCGGTACATCGTTCGGAAAAATGTCTGTATCTGTATCTATTTTTGTTTAATGCACCACATATTTTTATCTATATTTGTATTTAGACCTAATATTGATATGTCTAAAACTGGAAGGAAAAAAATTAAATACCCTTTCACTTGAAATGCCCCAGGAATAAATAAAAAAAATAGGAGATAGAAATGCCAGAACTGTCAGTATGGTCTGTGGCTCTGACAGTTCCTCAACCTCAGCTATGTCACTCAAGAGATTTTGTGCATGCGATTGTTTTATTTTTTTATTATTCGTTTCATACTCTTATTATTTGTGTGATATTTTCTGACTAATTTAGTTGGTTAAATTTTGCAAAACATAAACAAACTAGTAGCCTCATACAAAAACTGACCAGGCGGTTACTAAGGATCAATGAAAGTGTGCTGTAATGCATATTCATGCTAATCAACATGATTTTTATTATTCCTGTGAGCTTCATGTCTATTATCTCACTGCTCTGTTCTCTAGCAACCTAGCAAGATTTCTTTTTTTTTTTTTACCAGAGAGCGAAACGTGGAATTTGCGGCCGTTTTGTTGCGTCCATGTTCACTATTGAATGTTTTTGTCATGTCACCGTCCACAGTAGAGGTTTAACGACTCATATAAAAGTACACACTCTGGGATTTGTGAATTTATAGTTTTTCATAAGTATGTCTGTTTTGGTCTACTAGGGTTAATATTTTTTATAGAAAAGTTACAAAAATAAAACAAAAAACTTTTTTTCCACACAAATGTTTCGGTCTTCAAAGTAAACGGTGATATCAAACCCATTTCTGCTCTCTGAGACACTCCAAATTTGAAGGTGTTATCTTCAACCACGGAAATTGTGTGTTTGACGGTTCCAAAAGAAGGAAAAACACACTGAAAGAAAACAGAGTCCTGACTCATTTATATCAAATTTTGGTGATAAAATAATTCCTTTCTTTATACTGAATGAAAATTTATGATTTAGATTTTGCCAGTGTACTGGTAAAAAAAAAAGTAGAAAACAATAGCTCACCTCCTACCTGCATCTGTATTCGTACCAGTTTAGAGTGCTGTCATGCTTGAGCTGGATTTGACTCTAATCCACATTACCCATCAGCCATAGCACGTCATATATTTTGTCCGGGTTATGTTTTTTCCCCCTGATTACTCACAACTTTTGCCCCTTATAAGCACTTCTACTTGTGTTCCAATTTGTGTTGCATCCACAGCTTCTATACAATCATGACCATGGCAAAAGGTTATCTGTTCAATCCAAATAATGTGTTCATATTTGATCACAACCCTAGATCCAACTATAAGGTAGTTAAGATAAAAAAAAAGTGTCTTTATTTTAAATGTGTGATCTAAGGTTTCTGGACATCAGGAGAGTCTCAGAACATTTACCCCCATAATAGTGTAGATCTGTGCCAAATAAATAGATGCTGCATCACAGCAGCCTGAAATGAGGCCAACTCTTGTAAGACTTCCAGCAGCTACACCTCTGTACCTTTGACTACAACACACACACACACACACACACACACACACACACACACACACACACACACCAGAGAGACACAAGGTGTAGAAATTCGATTCTTATTTAAGCCAAAAAGTATGTCACTAAGGAACGCTAGTCAGAGGAATTTGTTTGGTATATGCTAGTTGTTTTGACCTCACATTTATTCTGTATAAGCCTCATTAGCACTCCTTTTCTCAGACTGTGACTTACTACGACTTAAGCAGGTATTAATCACTAATCACTAACATATACATTAAACAGATCTTCTTTTCTACAGTATACTCACTTCCCAGCAAAAGCCTGAAATTTGCTTCGGATTTTAAACCTAGAACGTTAACGCTAACTTATCGAAGACGACTCTGATTTATAGCAGAACTGATTCGAGTTGCAAATCAGACTTCTCGAATTACAAAGATCGTCAAAGACAACGTTAATTGTTAAAGATAATTTCAGCATTTTAATCTAGCGGATACTGGTCCCCAATGAGCAGCAGCCATCTTGGTACAAAAGCGTTTAACAACAATAACTTTATTTTTCCCCCTTATGACTCCATGCATTTTAAAGTGACATTACACCACTAAATAATGCACTTGAAAGCAATTACAGAATGATTTCTGTGCAACATTTACATAATGCTAATTGGACTCTATTAACTTTCACCTCTGGTTAGTGACATTAGCATTTTGAGGCATAGCTACACAAGGCTATGAAAGCTCTAAAAATGAATTCCTTGATTTATTTATTTATTTTTATTTAAACACCCACTGTAGGGCTAATCTTTGGATGTAGAGTTCTCTTGAGGTAAAATGTGTTTAAACACACATGCAGTAGTAGGAGGCATGATGTAATCATTAGAAGGCAACATAAAACTGACAGATGAGGGGGAAGAGAGAGAGACAGAGAGAGAGAGAGAGAGAGAGAGAGAGAGAGAGAGAGAGAGAGAGACGGAGACAGAGATGTGGATGGGTTGCAGCTGCAGGCCCTTTGGGGACTTTGAATTTAAGTAGTTCAGCTTTGAATTCTGTATACAGTCAGATTTACAGGCGTTGAAGGCGTTTCTTGATTCTGATTGGTCAGAAGTCACAGGTTTATATAATGTGCTTGTATGAATGTTGTTGTTTCTATAGTAACAACTTGGGGGGACTTGATGTTTTTGCCTCAAACCACTGGAGTTGTGGGTACATTTCCTGCCTCTGCACAGAATGTGTTCCCTGTACATTTATTTATTGCATTTGGCAACCTTCTTATATCTTTATACATCTTATACAACTTTGCAGTTGAGGTTCGAGGGCCTTGCTCAAGGACCCAGGGGTTGCATCTTGGCAGTTGAGGGATTTTAAAACAATTTGAGTCATAGTACAACATGAATGTGGAAGCCTAGTGGTTAAGGCGTTGGAAGAGGATGAATTCGAATTCCAAGTTCACCAAGCTGCCACTGCTGGGCCCCTGAGCAAGGCCCTTAACCGTCAATTGCTCAGTTGTATAAACTGAAATAAATTGTAATTCACTCTGGATAAGGGTGTCAGCTAAATGCCAGAAATGTAAATGTAAACCACTGAGCTACCATTCCCCATCCCCATTCCCTCAAGAAAATTGTATGTAAAGTGTAAGTATATGTGTGATTGTGCACTCTGTCCAGGGTGTCCCACCCCTTATGCCCAAGTCCCCTGGGATAGACACCAAGTTTCCTCGCACTCAGTGGTTCAGAGCCTGGATGGATAGTATGCAATCTTGAAAGGAGCCTACAGTCGCAATGCTTTCTCTAGCATACTAGATTTCTGATAGTCTTCAGGACAAATGGCTTTCACTTGGCAGTTTCTCACTAAGTTTCTCAGTAATATACAGTAAGCTCTATATTTGTTTAAAGAGAGACGTAAGGTGAGAGATCGACTGTTTATAGCTGCTATAACATTAGTGATTACAGGAACAGAAACATTCCTGAATGCTAAATGAGCCTACAAATTACAAGATAAAATTATCCTGGCATGCATTTAATCTCTATACAGTATAGGGTATAAAATATTTTTACTCAAATGGTATTTACCACAGGAAATCCAAAACATTTACATCTTTACCAGACACCTTTAAAAGACAACATTATCAGTACCACAATTAAGCTACGAGGAGTTACGAGGAGTAACTGCTCACGTCCATACAGTGGACAATATCTTGTTCTAACACATCCGAGTCAGGTCAGCAGGGATGTGATGATAATGATGATGACGATGATGATGACGATGATGATGGTGCTTAGAAACACGGTTATTGGAGCAAAAAAATGCTAAAATGCCTAGGGTCTCCACAGATGGACCTGAGTTGAAGCCCGAAGTTTACTCATGGAGTCTCGAGGCACAATTAAAGAAGACACCCTGGATAAACCTACAATGAAGGCGTGGGAAACCAGAGTATCCAGAGTATCTTTGTGGGAAACCAGAGTATCCATGGAAAAGAAACATACATTCCTTTGTGTTATATAATCATATCTTGAGCTAAATTTTAAAAATAGATTAGGAGATTTATGACATATGAATAAAAGGCGTTGGGTTTATCGGGCTATTTGCTCAGTTTTTATTGGCACTTTAATTTACAGCCTATATGGGCTTTTTTTTATACATATTACTTCATATGTTCATATATTCATACATATTTCATACATATAATAAACCGTTTCAAATTTTATTGGTTTTTCATCCAATGTATTGAGCAAGAATTCATACGGAAATGAAACTCTTGTTCCTGCATGCTTTTTCAGCTCCCTCCGAACATCACACCACAGATCTCCTTGATATACTCGATTATGCAGGATTAACACTGATATACCGCAAACACATTTACAGTGTATCGTGTTCGTGTTAATAAATGACTCATGAAAGTGTGATATGAAATGCAGTGTGGTCCTATGCTTGTATCTGGGTATAATAATCTAGATATTTAATAAATATATATTTACAGCATTTAGAAGAGACCTTTATAAAGAGCAACTTATATTTTTGTCTCATTTTATACAACTGAGGGTTAAGGGCCTTGCTCAGGGGTCCAGCATTGGTAACTTGGT